>NC_067473.1:140205781-140314337 GCF_947179515.1 Apodemus sylvaticus | reverse complement strand
ACTCAGCTACTTCCCATGCCCGGAGCTAGAGCTTCAAATTGACCCATGGCAACATCTATCTACCCCATCTATGAACTGCTAGAGTCCATGAAAGGGCTGATCCTGCACATCCAATGCTGCACTTCCATGGCACAGACTATCCGAGAGAAGTCCCCATAAGGATCTAGTATAGATAGTGTAGCAGAAGGCAGAGGCCTTGAAACAGAGCAGTGACTCATTGCAACAAACATTTGCAAATAAAGTTGTGTGGACAGAAGAGTATACTATGTGACACAGTACAACACTACAACTTTTATGACAAGATTTTTTTTTCTTTTTTCTTTTCTTTTAGGGGAGAGATTGCAAGGGCAGAGGGCAGATGCAAAGGGACAGGAAGATAAATGGGATTGGGATGCATGATATAAAATCCACAAAGAATCCATAAAAAAATAAAAATAAAATAAACCTGACTACTCACCACAGACAGACCAGTTCCCAGGGATGAGTTTCAAAACATCCCAAAGAAAGTCCAACTTGCAAAGGTGGTTGGTGTTTGAGGAAAACCAATCTCTTCAAGGCAGGCTTTTCTGTGTACTGAGCCAGTGCCAACCCCCTCCCCAAAGTAACCTCTTCACATGCCCACAAAGTCACACAGAATACTCCAAGTTGAGGTGAAAGGTCTTTATTTCCTGAGGCATCAAGGGCTCTAAAAACTAGCACTCTCAAGTTCCTAAAGTCCAAAAGCCCAACCCAACCTCCTTCTCCCAACCCTCCGGGAAAGCATCCCTGATGAGACCTGCTAACTGTGTTCTCTAGGGATATTCATCTCACTTCCCTCCAGCCTCAGACTATAGAGACAGACAATTAACCATGGTTCCCAAAAGAACTTGAGGTCATTTGTCCAAACTGATCCAAGTGTTGATTCCAGGAAAGACCAATTCCCCAGTGCATTCAGGGGAGAACTAGAACTTACGCCAGTCCCTGAGGTCTGGGTGTGGGTCCCACAAAGACTGGTGGCACGAGGGCACAGTAACCACCTGTCACCACTCAGGCGTCATATTCTAAGAAGGTAGTACACTTCTCTGACCACGTGGCAGAAAGAACAAGGTAACGATTTTAGATGCTGCCATTAGCACGTTCTGACAAAATGGCACTGAAATTCACCTTGCCCTCCTGAGATGAACAAGAAACTACATGAAGGGAACAGCTAGCTTCAAGCCACATACTCAGAAGGGACAAAATTTCCAGTCAGGCCTTTCTGAGACTAGCCTACATATATACCCTACCCGTCCTACACTCCCTGTTTAAAGTCAGCTATGATGGTACGCACCTGCCACCTTGAGGATCTCAAAAATACAAAGATAGTGTGATAGCTCAGTGACAGAATACTTCTTAAAGCCCTGGGCTTAATCCCAGAAGGACTGACATGCATGTGTGCACATTTCTCTCTGTCTCTGTCTTTCTCTCTGTCACACACAGACACACACATCATACTCATGAAAGCAAACATATGTAAATTCAGTGACACACATACACCGAAGTAAGACGGGGGCTTGGGAGGAAGAGTTTAGTAGGAAGGTGAAGGGACTAATGGACAATGAAAAGTCTGGTTTTTAAAACTCTTAGAAATTGTAAATAATAATAATAATAATAATAATAATAATAATGCACAAGCAAGCAGGCATGGTGGTGCTTGGCTTTTTTTAGTCCCAGGAAAAGGGAGGTAAGATCAACTGATCCAGTTCAAGACCAGCCTGGGCAGTAATAACTGAAGCACCCACATTGGGCTGCTCACAACTGCCTGCAACTCCAGCTCCAAGGGCAGTCCACAGCCTCTGGACCCCACAGGTACCTGTGCTCACATGTACAGATGCACACAGGCACCTGTAATTTAAAATAATCCTAACTTACCTCACACAATGTAGAGACACAGTCCCTGGCTCTCAACGCTGCTGCTCTGTGTCTACATGAAGGTCTGCTCCAGAGCACTCAATACTATCCAGCCAAAGACATATGCTCTTAATTATTAAGGCAAAGAAGGGAAAACGGGATAGACACCAGAGACAAAATTCCTGGGTTCTTTTCTGTTGTCTCTGAACTTGGAACAATGTGGTTTTGTGGGTGGTTACAAAGCCACGGTCACACCTTAAAACAGTAGAGCATTTGAAAAAAAGAATTTACTTTCCTTTGTGTGCACATGAGCAAGTTGGTGCATGTATATGTTCATGTGCACACCAGTGTAGATGCTGAGGGAAGTCAGAAGAAAGCGTCAGATCCCCTAGAGCTGAGGGTGCAGAAGTGGTGAGTCACCTGAAAGCCAAAGAGCTCTTCACTGCTGAGTGGCTCTCCAGGAAGTCAGCACTCCTTCACAGAAGTCAGAGCTTCCTATCTTAGGGCCCTCTCCTAAGCCTACCACACTGCTCAGTCTCAGCTATTTCACAGTTGCCTATGGCCCAAAGCTGGGTCGCTGAAATGCCACTAATAAGTTTACCACAAGGAGCTAAGAGAGCAGTGCAGGGGAGGGCAGACCATCACCTCTTCAAGGTCTCCGAGGACAGTGTCCCTACTTCACCAGCAAGGTGGCACCACTTGTATTTGTTTTAGGTTTTCTGAGACAGGGGTTCTCTGTGTAGCTTTGGCTATACTGGAACTCAATCTGTAGACCAGGCTGGCCTCAAACTCCTAGGGACCTACCTGCCTGTGCCTCCTGAGTGCTTGGATCAAAGGTACGTGCCACGACTGCCTGGCCTGGCTTGTTTTTAATTAAAAACAAAACTCTCACTATGTAGCTCAGGCTAGCTTCAAAAAATTCCTCAAGCCTCTGGAGCATAAGGATCACAGGTGTGCGCGTGCCCTTACTGCTAGGCGCCACTACTCCATCTTCACCAGCGAGAGGAGATGTGAGGTGCCTGCTGAGGACAGCAGAGAAGCAGCTCCAGAGCACAGGTAACCGACACTGAGGCTGAGCCACTGGCAGGGGACATACGAGGCCAGCAATGGGCCACCCGAGAGGGGACGGTCCACAGAGGAAGGAAGTGACGGTTTTGGAGAGTCACATCCAAAGTCAAACATAAAGCTGGGCAGACACTGCAGAGACTCTCACAGAGCAGCTTAGCTATTGAGAAAAACAAAACAAAAAACTAAAGACTTCAGTCCTCGAAGCTTATAATTTCTCCAAATGATTTTCTCTTGTCTTGCAAAAAGTAAATATATCCAAGCATGCAAAGGAGAAACACAGTGACAACTCAAAAAAGGAATCTTTTAATAAAAATTATTCATAAAAATCCTAATAAATTTCAAAGAACAAGATATTCCTTAGTACATTTATAAAAGAACATTTGGTCCTTTTACAAAACTCTCCCATTTAGTTTACATACAGCTCTTATTTACAGATTAAACATGAAATATTTATTACCTATGGTTACCAAGCGTATTGCACATCACAGAGAAACATTTGTGCATCTCATTAAGTTTTCCCAGAGTTTCCAACTCTAGACTTTTTATTTTATAGAAACACATTTACTTTTCCTGTATGTAATAAATAAAAACGCAGCTTGTGAGATGCTACGGAACACTAAAACAAAATACCCTTAAAAATATCATTTGTTTACCTCTCAGAAAGAGAAAATCAGTGAAGCAGAGTTTCACAGGTACTTGCTATCTTTAGGATATTCACATCCAAATTCAAGAGGGACCTTAACCCTGGACCCTGCAGAGACAAGGCCACAAGGCCCGCTCCAATTCACAGGGGTCCCTGCCCTGCAGGGAAGAGGCACTAGAGTAGGTGCTGGACAGCTAGGAACAGCAAAGCAAAGATCAGCACCTTCTTCTCAAGTCCCTGCTCGGCCACTCTGTGCATGTGCCTGAGGTGACCCAGCCCTACCCTCTGACCAGCACTATGTCTCCATGTCAAGAGAACAAGACCCCAGAGCCCAAAGGAAAAGATGTCTAATGTAGAGCCTACAGGATCCAGAGTGAAGAGGTGCAGTGGACACTTATTCACTGAGCTGGTGGTTGATGGAAGAGGAGTATTTTTCTTGAGAGGAAAGGGAAGGCAGGACAGAGACAACTGCATTTACTGAAACTAGTAAACCATGGGCTCTCCGATTCTCCTGAGGGCAGGTACCACCCTCGCATGCTTACACTTCAAAACACAGAAAACTATTTGAATGTCATGTGCAGAGGCCACAGTCCAAGACAAGAAAAGCCCAGATTTCAGAACTAGAAATCCAATTACAAAAAGTGCACTCTTAGCTCTTAGCAGAAGAGCAGGAAGAAACAAGGGAGGCTTTAGAAAACAAGCCTGTTTTCCACAGCAACCAAAGCTATCAGAAAAGCCACCAAACATTCCTTTGTCACCTCTTCTTCCAGGAGAATGGAGTTGCCCTGTCATAGTATTTAGAGCAGCTAAGGTAAGCCTGTTGGTTGTAGAACAGGGCTCCACCACACCTAAACATAAGACAGCCTGCCACATAGTTTGCAACTGTGCACATGTTGACCAAACTGGACACTACTCCTGGGAACACAAGCATGGTTACAAACATCCCTGAAACTATCTGTTCACATTCCAGCCATTCCTGGAACAAAGCAGTGAGTTAGAAAATCTCTACCCATATTTCAGCACACAGATTGGAAGCAACAGCAAACATACTATAAGATATACATCACGGTTGCTGACATTCAGAAATCAAGCAAGTCAGGTTCAAACTTGACTCAGATAATGTTCTTTGTATGACTGGCAGTAGACAGTGATCTTCATCTAGCCCCACAGGTTTGGCTTTGGTCTGAGCAGTCTAGAAGCTCAGTAATAGGATTTATAGGCATGACCTTACTTACCCTCGGCCTTTTCAGCAGGTCGCAAATCTAGTTCCCAAAAGTCAGGAGAGTTTGCGTGTCTGCCTGCACCCCATGGCCCACGGGTAGCACTCAAGGCACCGTGGTCCTTCCAGACACAGATCACTATTCCAAGAGCACAGGAGGAAGAAGAAACCCAAGCTTAATCAAGAGCAACGGGTGAAGAGCCCGGATGAGAGAACTTTTGGGTGCCAACATTCACTGCTGTTGCCAAAATAAGCAGACAGAGGGATGGGGAAGGTGGTAAAGAGAAGCCTGCGGGGCGCATTTCACTGTCCCTAGGGGTCATTCAGTCACAGGTGAACGTGCCTGGAGCAAAGGGAAAGGGGTACACACACTGGCCTGTGCACGCATATGTTTAATACTTTTACTGAGTTATCAAAAATAGGCAAAACAGATAATCTACTCAAAGAAAGCTTTCTATACAGTAGATGAGACACAGACACTGGACACACAGAACAATGCTTGTGAAATCAAAAGAAAGAAAAACAGAAACATTCAATATTCTTAACAAATAAATAAAACCAATTGCATAGTAAGTGTTTAAAGGAAGATAGTCACTACTGAAACCCCCTTTCTAAACATGTCAAGGAACTAAATTATATTTATTTTCAAAACAGTACCACATATTGAAGAAAGATTATAATTTCTCCCTTTTGACTAAAAATCCAATGATTCAGAAGAGGCTTTTTTCCCTGGCTATAGGAGACTGGAATGAAATAATTTGAAGTGTCTATTAACAGTGCAGAGGGAAGACATAAGATATGTGAGGTTGGACCAGCTTTCTCATACATGTCTGCCCTTTACCTAGGATGCCCTGACCTATCCCAGTGCACGGAGCCCCGCCCAGCAGGCTAGGCCCTGCCTTTTAGAACAGCCTATGCAAACTTCCCCTTTGCAGAGCTTCCCGGTTCACCTAAGTAAACAGCAAAAGCACTTTCGCATATGTCCTCCTTTATGCCTGGCCAAAATCATAGGTTAAAAGGCAAAGACTGGCAAACTGGTTTCCAGGAATCTTCCTCACATACACCCTGTTCCTTATTGGTCCCATCATATGGCAATACAAAACGAGCTGTCTGTAGCAGTGGTAGTGACAGCCCATGGCCCAAACAAAACCCATAAGGCACTAATCTAAAGTCCATATCACACAGAGAAATGGCTCAAGGATGTCAGAAAGTCATCTGATCATTTCTTTGTCCCTGATTAGCTAATTGGCACTATACACACACACACACACAGACACACACACACACACACAAACAAAAAAAAAAGACAACCCAACAACAACACCAACCATAAGTTTAACCCAAAGACAGTCAGCATTGTGCATCCTTAGTTATAAAACATGAGGGATGGAAGCTCACAATCCTAGGGCTTTCCTCTCCCTAGAAGGCACCTGGTTCTGAACCATAGGAGTTCTTCAGGTAAGGTGATGTTCAAAATAAATGCTAAATACAGTATAAAAGATCTCTTAGTTAATCTCTTAGATTTCAACTTAACTTTAAAGGCTGCCTGTCAGATTTCTAGCTAGACCATTACACTAAAACAAGTAACACTGAATAAATTACTTTAGGATGCAAATAAACCAGGTGAATTTCCCCCATGTGATCCAAAATCGCAGCTGGCTATCTTGGAGACAGCCCATGATCCCGTAGGAGAGAAAAGGGATGATACTTTGATTGCAGTAAGTAGTGATGCCAAGTGAACCTCAGGACCTTTGCACAGGAATTACATTCCTGATCCTCTAGCAAAGAGGTAGCAATACTTCAGCACAGCAAGTCGGGGCAGAGCAAGAAGACTGGGGTCCTGTGTGTAAAGGCAGGAAGAATATTCCAAAGAGGCTATATCCATTGTGCTTAACAACATCAGCATATCGCAAGAAGCTCCCCTCGTAGCTTCCCGTTTCTAATTTTATCCTTCAGAAAAAATAGAGTATTTTATTAAACAGAAGGGAAACACTAAAAAACACTAAGTGCAAGATTCAGCCAGAGGTGAGGAAGAGCTGGACAGAAACTTGTATAGCATCACAGATGGACAGACCCCACCACTCCCACCTCAGGGGAGATTTTGGTATGCTTGGATTTGCTTTATGGTCAGCCACATTGAGGTGAGCAGGTCAAATCAAGCCAACCATCTGGTCTATCTGGCGCATGTAGATGCTCTTTAAGGGCAGGGAGTATCTCCTCTCATCAGGAACACGATTGCACTGGGAAGACCAAAGGGAGAAGACATGTGAGATTTGAATTAAAAACCCAGGGAACATGAGCCCATAGCTGGCAACATTTCAGACAGATGCCTCTCTGTTCTGGGGAGCTAGTCTGTGTGTTAGAGTGCAGTTGGCACAACATCATCCCTGGCCTTTTCCCCTTACGGGGCCAGCAACAACTTCCAGTCTCCATTTCTATCAAAAACGACTCCAGACACTGCCAATGTTCTGAATGAATGGCCTGACTCAACTACACAGCAAATTTGAAGCCAAAGAAGACTACATGAGACACCTCAAAATACAATGGACAAAGTAATGTAAAACAGTGACTGTCCCATCCTACTGGCGGGTGGTGGGTAGGCTAGCTGAGCCCTTCTCTGTGGACCCTCTCGACACCCTCTTCCATTGTCTGGTGGAACAAGTGGATTCTCGTTGGCTACAGCAACTCTTCCTTGCCCCCTGGCTTCTTGTGGAAACAGCCAATGAGGACCGCCAGTAAGAGATGAAGGAGAGTATGAGGCACGGTGACACACATCTGTAAATCTAGGGATTTAGTGGCAGGAAAACAGGGGTTCAAAGCTAGTCGCCACTACACAGAGCTCAAAGCCAGTGTGTGCTACAGTAGCATGTGGAATCTTGTGTCAAAATAAAATAATTACAACCTCACTCCAGAGACATCAAATGAAGAGATGGGGAGTGATCAGGTGTTGGTACTGCTGGTTTTCTCCCTGGATGTCCCTGAATCCAGATCTAAGCAGTGGGACTTGCTGGTGGCCTCACTTCTTACGAGACTACCTCTCCAGGATGCCGGACCACTTTCTACCTACCCCTGCAGCCAGGACTGATATACTGCTGGTCCCCAATTTCTCTACATCCTAGTGGAACTTTGTAAATGTTCCCTTTATGAACTCTTGTCAAATTATAAAATTTGAGTGTGCCACCTATTATTTCATGTCATAACTCTTGACTACTAAAGCAATTAATATTTTCTCTTTTCCCACCTGCAGTAGAAAAAGCAACTCACATTAGAACTGGAGTTAATGACTCTGAGCTCCTGAGACTTAGGCCTGTGTACAAACTTTTCCTCTTGGTCCCGCTCCCCATCTTCAGAGAAGAATTCCTTCCAAGGCAATTCCCGAAGACGCTTGTCCACAGATATGATGTGGCCCTCAGTTGTAAACATGTATCTAGTTCCAGATTTGTGTACTGGATTCTCTTCATCAAATAGCTAAAGACAGAAAAAAAGAAGCAATAAGAAAACACGTTGGCTGGGCATAGTGACATGTGAATTAATCTCAGCACTAGGGAGGCAGAGGCAGGCAGGTCTTTATGAGTTTGAGCCTGGTCTACATAGTGAGTTCTAAGCTAGCTACGGAAGGAAGGAAGGAAGGAAGGAAGGAAGGAAGGAAGGAAGGAAGGAAGGAAGGAAGGAAGGAAGGAAGGAAGGAAGGAAGGAAGGAAGGAAGGAAGGAAGGAAGGAAGGAAGGAAGGAAGGAAGGAAAGAAGGAAGGAACGAAGGAACAAAAGCAGGCAGGCAGGCTGGGTGGGTGAAGGGGAAGAGGAGGGGAGGGGAGGTCTAGGGCTGGCCATAGCTCTGCTAAGTCCTTACAGAGCACACACAGTCCCTGGGGTCAATCCCCAGGACCAACTTTAACAACAAGCCTACAACTGGTAACTGGTAGTTTTTGAACTAACTTACTATTTCTGCACTATTTTTGTTTAAATCTGCATGCCTGGATGAGCCCCAACCCTTACTCCTTCTCCAGAACTGGAGAATCAGAAACCCCAGGTCCAGGATCCAAGCACAGGTAGTCTGTAAGGACTCCCCCAAAATTTCAACCCGCCCTAGAGTACTCACACCTAATCCTAGAACTAACTACACCCTCCACCTCATACACCCCCAGATCATACACATGGATGCCAAAGGGGAAGGACATCGATTTTACTCATCACCTTAGCCAAAACTTGGCTTCACACAGAATTAGTACAGACATTTGTCAAAATTAAATTATCCAGCCCAATTCTTTTCTTTTCAAAGGTTTGGACTCAGTGTAAAGGAAGTCTTAACAAGGGCCTAGGGTCATTGCTACCTAGCTTACCCCAGGCCTGAGGACCAGTGAATTAAAGGACACAACCTATCATTACTGCTGCTGCCCTTGAATCAACCCTCTGTGCCTTCAAAGTGTTGTTTGTATGTAGCCATGATAGAAAAGAACCTACACACATGAGCATCCGGGAACTACACATGTGTGCGACAGAATGCAGAGGCTGCGAGAGCCCTGGCAATGGCTCAAGCCTGTCTGGCCGTGTGGTCCGCAGGGCCACAGTGAGCTGGCTGGGCTCTCGTGTAAGTTATAGTTCCCAAGGGGGAGAATCAAAGACAACTATAGACTCCATGGTCTCTGCTAGGTCTGGACAGTGCCCCATCCCCACACATACGGGCATGCCTGAAGAGATGCAGGAGGACCAGGAGGCCCTGCTGTAGGAGGCCCTCTGAGAAATAAACACCACTCACATATTGGAAGTGTAGCTCAGTGGTAAAACACCTGCTTGGCCTACACAAGGCTCTGAGCTCAAAACTGCTTTCCTCTTCACAGAACCTGTCGAACACTGGCAAAGCTGATTTTCTCTCCGTCCTTACTAGCATTTTCCACAGTTCCCAACCCTGAGCTCATTTCTGTTTACAGGACAAACAACTTCTCCTGGAGGTTGGCAACCATCAAGGAAGACAGCAATATCCGTTTGTCCTGACCAGACCTGTAACACCAGGGATGTGTAATGTCCAGCACACTGGAGACAAGGGACTGGTAAATATTTCTTGTACACAAGACTGCACAAATGTTTGCTCTCTGAAGCGCTAAATACCTCTGGTTAACCTTACAACACACATACCAGATATAAGTATTTGCAAGTCTCGCTGAGAAAGAAGCTTTCCATCCGGTCTTCTTTAGACTTGTCTATGACATGATGCAGCGTGGCATATCCACATCTACAAAATAAGGGTCCAGTTAGTCCTGCTTCAGGCTCCTTCCCTGCACTCACTGCCTGTCCGAATGAATATTCTATTACCAAGAGAGTCAACCTACTTCTCCAACACCTCATAAAAGTAAGTGTGCTAGGTCAAAGACCTGCTCCGGGGTTTTCTGTTTGCTTTTTGATTTAACATGAACTGTTTGCAAATTTACTTGAGAGCATTCTTGGATTGCTTCTTCTCCGATAGCTCCAAGCTTGGGAAGAGGTCAGTGGAGTGAAACACAGCATCATGAAAATGACTGGCAATAAATTTAGAAGGACTGACTTAAATTGTTCACCCTAGTATTTGTGGAACTGTATTATTATTGGCATAGCCTAAAACAGTATTTTCTGTCACATATCTCTGAGGTATATATAAAACAGCAGGATACAAAATCAAAATACAGGTATGCTTTTATGTGTGTGTGTGTGTGTGTGTGTGTATGTGTGTGTATACACACACACAATATATGCATAAATGTAACAAATATATTGAAAAGATTCTAAGCATGGTACTTCAGTGTTTATCATGGTAATCTATAGGTGTATCCACAAGAATATTTCACTCTTAATATCTTCTATGCTGCTTAAGGGCTTTAATGAATTACTTCCAAATAAACTTCCAAAAAGAACACTGTTTGTTGAAATCTACAGGAAGGAGAGTGGTATAAAAATAAAATTTCCACAGTAATGAAAAATTCTACTATATCAAAAGGTAAACCCTTTCTCTAGCAAACTGACATTTCTTTTTCTTTCTTTTCTTTTTTTTTTTTTTGTTTGTTTTTCGGATTTGGTTTTTTCGAGACAGGGTTTCTCTGTGTAGCCCTGGCTGTCCTGGAACTCACTCTGTAGACCAGGCTGGCCTTGAACTCAGAAATCCACCTGCCTCTGCCTCCCAGAGTGCTGGGATTACAGGCATGCGCCACCACTGCCCAGCTTCAAACTGATATTTCTAATCTGTCCTACACATCTGAAATACAAATAATAATATGTCCTGGATGCAGAGATGACGGAGTCCCTTGCCATCAAACCTGACAATCTGAGTTCACTCCCTAGGAGAGAAAAGATTCCTGCAGATTCTCTTTGCCCCCCACTCACGAACCCCTTTCCTCATATACACACGTGCATGCCACACGCGTGCATGCACACATACACTAAATAAACGTCATTTAAAAAGTCCTAGTTAAGGGACCAGAGATAACTCAGCATAAGAGCACCGAGTGTTCTTGCTGAGGGTCTCATTTCAGTTCCCAGCACCGACCATGGGCAGCTCACAACCAACTGTAAGTCCTCACATGGACGCATACTCACGGATAAATTAAAATATTAACAAACAAACAAGCAAACTTGCGGGATAAAGAAATGGTTTAGGGGTTCAGAGCACTATCTGCTCTTCCAGAGGACTTGGGTTCAATTCCCAGCACTCACATGGCAGCTCACAAGCATCTATAATCCAGTCACAGGGAATCCAATGCCCTCTTTCTGGTCTCCAAGAACACCAGGTACATACATGGTGTACAAACATACATGTAGATAAAACATTCATCTACATAAAATACATAAATTTAAATTTTTCATTTAAAATTTTAAAAATAACACTTCTCTAGAATAACTCTCAATCACAAACATCCAAATAATAAAATAAAGGAATTTAGCAAACTGACTTGACTTTTGTGTATTTCTCAAGACTCTGCAGAATGTCCATTCCTACATGGAGGTAGAAGGGATTCTTGGTTGCCTAGACAGAACATAAGAGAACGTTACACAAGAAGGGCTCAAAATAAATACCATCAACACACAGTGTGGGGCCTGCAGGGCTCCCTAGGGAACTAGATCCCAGGCTAACAGAAAGGCGAGAGCCAGACGCTCACTTCATCTGATGAGGTGTTCAGCCCACAGACACCTGTGATGTGTTTTACTATACTCAAGGTCAGGAACTCTTCAATGGGCAGAGCCCTCCTTTGGCTCTACTGATGCCTAGCGCGGTTACAAGACTCTAAAAGAGACCTGAACACTTTCTTCTGACCACCCAGAAAATCCAACCTTGTTCTTACTCCTCTGTCACCAGCAATCTGATCATTGTAGGGGAGGAAATTCTCTGGAAGATGAGGCTTCTACCCCAAGCTTCTAATTCATGCCTACTGCCACCCTATAGCAGCCAGAGGAAAGCAAGGTTAGGTAGCATGTTAGACACCATAGGTTAAGAACCTGGGATGACCCAGAGGAGAAACCTGTAAATAAAAGATTCCTCTGGATGCTACAACATGGCGGGCAGGGATAGGTGTTAAACCTATAGGCAACAGGGATAAACTGATGACAAGTCACAAGGCAGCAGGTAAGATGTCCACAGAGCACACACAGCTTGGCTTTATTCTAGGCTCAGAGAAACCATGTCTGACATCACCTATCCCCTTTTTCATGAGTCTCTAAACCTTGTGAGATTTCTCAAGAGATGAAAGTACTAACATTGGTTTTATTGGATTTCCCCAACACACACATACACACACACACACACACACACACACAGAGAGAGAGAGAGAGAGAGAGAGAGAGAGAGAGAGAGAGAGAGAGAGACAGAGAGACAGAGAGACAGAAAGGGAGGGGGAGAGAGAGAGAGACAGAGACAGAGAGAGACAGAGACAGACAGGGAGGGGGGGAGACAGAGAGACAGAGAAAGGAAGGGAGGGGGAGGAAGGGAGGAAGATTCTCTACTCAGAGTCTGAGTAGACAGACATAGGAACTGCGGAGGGTGGGCAGCCATGTGGCACACACAGAACAGAATAAGTAGGTTGTATAAATTATGAGCTACTTAGGGAACAAGCCCTAGCTTATGGCCTAGGCATTAGTCATAAATAATTGAGTCTCAGAGGTTTTATTTAGAGGCTAGACAAGGTAGAAAAGACTTCAGTTACACACACATGCACGCACACACACACACACACACATGCATATGTTCTCACGTACACATGTATCCTACTTTTTCAACCTAGAACACTTGTAGTTCAGTGTAATTTTTTGAGTAGATATAAAGCATGGAAGGATGGCTTCTGTGAATCTACAAGGATGAGGGTCCTTGCACACTGGCATGCCTGTCTCACACCTACTCAGCTCCCTGGAGCCACCTCTGTTCACCTTGATGAGTCTGTGACTGTGCATATGTGTGTAGAGCATGTGGAAGGTTTGTGATCAGACTTCATCTGTCTTGGAGACATCTCTTTTACTACAGTAATTGCATAAAAATAAACCCCTCTTAAAAAGAAAAGAAAAGAAAAGAAAAGAAAAGAAAAGAAAGAGGAAGGAAGGAAGGAAGGAAGGAGGAAGGGAGGGAGGGAGGGAGGGAGGGAAGGAAGGAAGGAAGGAAGGAAGGAAGGAAGGAAGGAAGGAAGGAAGGAAGGAAGGAAAAGAAAGAATTTTTGTGTTAATACTTTTTTGCAAACCAGAAAACTGGAAAAAAATTGCACCTCACCCACACCCAGCTCCCACAAGAATTCTTTGGTCAAACAAATCTGGAAAACACTAAGAGATTCCATCTTCCCTTGAGCATTTAAAGATAAGAAAAATAAAGCCCATATTTGCAGACACTTTCTCTATTCTACAGAATCAAAAGAAGTGACCTCTAGCAAGACAGAAATAGGCAGAAATAGAAAGAGTCACTATGTAACAGCAAGCCATTGCTCAGTGAACCCATTACCTGGTAGAGGAGATACGTGGACTCCACTAACTCTGGTCTCAGAGGGTAGAAGAGAACATCAGGGGCCTGGAGTTGCCAGTTATAGCGCTCAGGGAGGGCCCCGTACCGTTTCCATATGGCATAGTAGAAGGCGTGCAGGCAGATGGCGTCTTCCACATCCCCTATCAGAACCTAGAAAGACAGGACAAGCAAATTATCTAAAACCCCAAGCAGATTTCCACATCTAGGGACTAATTTTACAGAACGATCAAGATGTGCTAGTAACCTCCAAATCCAAAGGAACCAGAGAATGCTAAGAATAGAAGAGAGGGGCCTTTCCAAATAATCTCAATCTCTCTCTCTCTCTCTCTCTCTCTCTCTCTCTCTCTCTGTGTGTGTGTGTGTGTGTGTGCATGTCTGGCATATGCACACATGCTTCTCCTTGGTGGGTGAAGTAGGATGCTCTGTCACTCTCCACTCTACTCCGTGGAGCTAGGCTAGCAACAGTTAATCCTCCACTGAACTTCTCATCTCTGTGCTCTACCCACCCCACTCCCCCAGCCCTGGAATGACAGGGGCATGCCGCCACTACTGTCCTTTTAGGTGAGTACTGAAGATTTGAACTCAGTTCTGCAGGTTCATACAGCAACACTCTTACCCACCCACTGAGCTGTCTCCCCAGCTCAACAGAACCGTGCAAAATACCTGCAGTCCAGGGAAGAAAGCCTGCAGAGAGTCAATCCAGGTGTTCATGAGCTGTCCACTGAACATGTTCACGTTGACATAGAGTGGTGGATCTCCTTCTCCTTCATTGCAGGCTTCCCGGCTGTGGAGCCAAAGAGCACAGGCAAAGATGACAAGGAAGCCCCCTCTGTCCCTCTGGCGGTCTACCTCCCTGTGTTTCACTGAAGTAAAATCAATGCTAGCTTTCCCCAACTCCTTCCTTAAGTCTTTGGTGGTAAGACTGCCTGTAGGTGTCTATACAAGAACCAAGTTCTAAACATATCCTTTGTGGAACAGCAAAACATCACTACACTTACAGAAAGCACTTTGGCATTTGGGTTTCAGAACACTGACATGTAACAGAATTGGTCTTGCTAGCCTTGACCCAAGCAGGGACACATGTTTTATTCTGTTTAGAGTCTCTTCTCTGGTACAGAAAAAGGGGGTGGTGTGTGGAGATGCATCAAGGCAGGACCCTGAGAGCTTTCTACTCAATTTAGTGCAGTATTATGTAATGCTAGAAAGAGCTGGGCACAGTAGTAAATGCCTGTAATTATCACACCCTGGGTGAGGCAGGAGGATAGCAAGTCTTAGAAGGCAAAGCACATGTCAGCAAAAAGTGCTGAAACTGCAACGCCACGGAGAAAATGAGCGTAGTGTCTACACAGCAATGACATTCAACTCCACAGCAACCCACACTCGCAGTTTAGGAGGGCTGTCTGAGCACACGACCAAGAGCTGTAGCAACAATTAGTCTCCAGCGCCTCACGCCAGGGAAGAAAGCACAGAGGAAAGCTAAGTGGCGGCTCAAGACAAGAGCCTTTCTTACATGATTTTTTTTGCAAGAGTTTAATTTGTGTGTGTGTACATTTGTAAGTGTCTACACATGAACTGAAGCATGCACATACAGATACCCAGACAGGCAGGAGGAGGCGTCAGATACCCTGGACCTGGAGTTACAGGAGGCTGTGAGCCTCCACATACAGGGTTTAGAAACCAAGCTTGGGTCCTCGGCGAAAGCCTTTGCCAGATGTGCTTCTAGCACTTGGGGAGCAGAGGCAAGAGAACAGCTGCAGATCTGAGTCCAAATGAATACCAGGCAGTCAGGCCTCTCCAGGGACGCTCCACCCACCCTACATTTTTAAACTCAAGGAAAGGATGTTTGGCAAGAAAGGTTACAGAGTGAAGATACTTGTCACTGTGCCCGAACAGCTGGATCCTATTCCTGCGCTAACACACTAGGAAAGAACCAACTCCTGCCTGCTGCCCTCTGACCTCCACACGTGAGCCATGGCAAGCACCCCTCTCCAAAACAATAAAATACAACGTTGTCGTCGTCGTCATCATCGTCGTCATCGTCATAATTTTTTTTAATTAAAGGAGAATTAGGCAGGAACATTTCTAAACACACTTTATGCAAAGAAGCAATGTGAGGAACACACACCCTCTTCGCAGGTAGTTCTGGATGCTCTGATATGCCGCATTAAACATCTCTAGATCTTCTTTTTCTCCAAAAAGAATGTAAGATTTCAAGAGGTATTCATAGAAGGAATCCAGCCCAGCGCCCAAGCCACTCTGCTTTCCAACCCAATGGCCCGTCTGGATGTTCACAACATTGCCTGCAGAAACAAACAAACAAAAACAAGGCACTTAGGTCTCAGCCACGGCAGAAGGGTTTGGGGTACGGACCTCTACTCTGCCCCACTGCTTCGCGGCCCCTCATCCCTGCCAGGTCCGAGGAATGGGTCCTTAAGCCTAAGTTTTTTGATTGATCCTATCAGTAACTTAGAAAACGGAAAGATCATTCTATAGCATGCAGGTGTATGTGCATGTCTGCATGCAAGCAGTATTCAGCCACAGATGAAAAATGGGAATAAAGACAAAAAATAAGCCACCCAAGAGTTTGCTTTCCAACAGTGGTAATGCATTTCAAAACCCAAAGGAATATTCACAGCCTTTTACCCTGTACTCTCATTCCTTGGAATTTGTCCTGAAAATAATGTTCACAGAAGCGAAGGTCAGCCCTGTGGACCCAGACCAGAGGTCGAGGCACTGCCGAGCCATACAGGGACCTGAGTCCTCACACCACAGAAAGGAGGTAGCCATGGCAGTGCACATGCGTAACGGGAAGGCGTGCAAGGTCATTAGGGCTGCACAGAAAGCGGAAGCCAGGTGCTGCCCAGCAAGAAGTTTATAGGGAAGAGATGTACAACTGTGAAAACTGGTAACTCTTGAGAACAAGGCAGCAACCTGGAAATGTCAGGCTGACCATCCAGCGGAGAGACGTCGTTTCTATTAGTAGAGTGTAACAGGAAAGCCACAAAAGTTAACTCATGAAAGGCTGAGAGAGAGGGTCTACTGACAGCTGAGTGGTCAACCGTGTTGAGACAAGGTCTCGCTATGCAGCCCAGGCTAGCCTCAGACTCACTCTAACTCCTGCCTCAGCCTGCAGAGTGCTAGTCACAGGTGTGTCACCACATTCAGAGTGCTACAGTCACAGGTGCGTCACCACATTCAGAGTGCTACAGTCACAGGTGTGTCACCACATTCAGAGTGCTGCAGTCACAGGTGCGTCACCACATTCAGAGTGCTGCAGTCACAGGTGTGTCACCACGTTCAGAGTGCTACAGTCACGGGTGCATCACCACATTCAGAGTGCTGCAGTCACGGGTGCATCACCACGTTCAGAGTGCTACAGTCACAGGTGCATCAACACATTCAGAGTGCTACAGTCACAGGTGCGTCACCACGTTCAGAGTGCTACAGTCACAGGTGTGTCACCACATTCAGCCTGAGTGGCTTTATTTCTATGGCTGCTATTCATTGTATAACGTTTGTAGATAAATTTCAGATGGCAGAAATTACTTTTAAAAACCTTTCATAAATAACTTGATATGGTCCCCAAACAATCAAGTTACTTCCAGGTGTCAAAAAAAAAAATGCCCCAATTAGACAATTGTATGATGTTAAAAACTGATCTTAAGGGGCTGGAGAGATGGCTCAGCGGTTAAGAGCTCTGATTCCTCTTCCAAAGGTCCTAAGTTCAATTCCCAGCAACCACATGGTGGCTCACAACCATCTGGAATGGGATCTGATGCCCTCTTCTGGTGTGTCTGAAGACAGCTACAGTGTACTCATATAAATGAAATAAATAAATCTTTAACAAACTATGGGTAGCTATCAAGGATGAATGCCATGATAAATACACAGAGGATAGTCTTTGTTACTATGGCTACAACTAATGCTTAAGACTTCCTATAATGAGGTTTAAAGATCTTGACTAAATATTCTTGAGGGGGTTAAAATCTAATATGTTTCATCTAGGCTTGCACTACTGGATTGTTCTTTCTTTTCTATTTCTTTTTTAAAGGAAGAAACCTTAACACAAGAAATGGTAAATTCCTGTATTTTTAGAACCTTATATTGAAAGCAATAAAGTTTGCCTCTGAGGCAGTTCTTTTTATAGCATTTCTATTAACAATAATTTCCAATCGGATATACAAGGGATCCATACTAAGAGGCTCTTAACAGCTGAACTATTATTATCTCCCATCAAACCCGAAAACCTTACACTAAGCAGCGGCCGTGTGAAGAAACTGAACCCATTATGCACCAATGGCTGCTGCTGGAGTTATCAGTTTTCAGATCCAGTGGTACAGGGAAGATGAGGTAATGTGGAGAGTTACAGGAGGAGGAAAGGGGACCAAAGGCTGTATGGACCAACTGACGGCAGACGGGGAATCCCACCTAATAATCCTGTATCGTTGCTCCGAAGGTTCCAGAGGGCTTTCACAGCTCTTCTGGCAACCCACTCAAAAGTGGAATCCCCCAGCAGCCGGCTCAGAATCCCAAATTCCACCAGGAGAGAACCAGCCCCCGCTGTGCAAGTCTCATTATTGCTGTCAGGAGGAACCCCCGTCTTCAGGTTCACCTGCAATGGGAAGAATCCAAAGTTGTGTGAATCTCTACGGTGTTAACAGTTGCCCCAGCACTCGGGAGGCCAAGGCAGGCGAGGCAGACGCTGGAGGCCAGCCTGGCCACAGAGCAAGTTCAAGGCCAGCCGCAGCTCAGAGCAATATTTCAATTAAAAAAAATAATGTAGCAAAACATAAAGACTCACAGTGCTGAAAAGCTACACCATGAGTATGACACTCAGCTAATGACCCAGGCGGCCTGTGACTCAGTCAGCACTTGTCATGTGACACTCGACCAACAAACAGTAAGAACAGAGTCTACTATCTTATTATGTCATTATTCATAAGCCATCTCTTTCTGCCAAGTGTCCTTCAAGATCACAGAAGCACCAAGCTCAAGGGTGTTTTGAATAAATATGTCAGACAGGCAATGGTGGCGCACACCAGTAATCCCAACACTCTGGGAGGCAGAGGCAGGCAGATTTCTGAGTTTGAGGCCAGCTTGGTCTACAGAGAGTTCCAGGACAGCCAGGGCTATACAGAGAAACCCTGTCTCAAACAACAACAACAACAACAAATTCCAAAAAAATTAAATAAATACAAATGTCCCACAAAGGCTCATGTATTTGAACAGCAGGGCTGTTGCCTGAGCTTACAGAGCCTCTAAGAGACACAACCTCACTGGAGGAGGCGCATCACTGGAGTGAGTGGGCTCCAGGGGTTTACATCCTCATCCTACTTCCTGTCCCCTCTTTCTGCTTCCTGTGTGAACCAAGATCAGTCAGCTCCTGCTGGCGCTGCCTGCACCACTCCTTCCCTGACATTTCCGACTCTCCCTCCGGAGCCATGAGCTACAATACACTCTTCTGTTAAGTCGCTTCGGGGCCTGGTGTTTCCTCACAGCATCAGAAGTTACTAACATGAGGCTACAGACAAATACAAGCTGTAGATGGCTTCTAGCTTCAAGTAGTGTCTGAAGAGCCACTCCTCAGCAAACGCAAACAACTGTTAGACTAGGAAAGAAGCAGAGGCTCAGGCACAGTATGACAGCCAGCCAGTTCCATCATGGAGGCCCCGTGGTCTGGCATTTCTCCCTGGTTACCTTGAAGGCTGCCTGCTAAATCAGATGCCACAAATATACAATCTCACTCCAGCATCTAATTGGCTGGTTCTGAAGGCTTCACTGACAGGCATATGAAGCACTCAAATGAACACTCACTGAGCTCTTCCAACACATGCGGATCCTTGGGAAATAAATCCAAGTCAGAAATGAAACGTTCTCTACATTATCTAGTAGGAGAAAATGCAAACCACACATCAACAGTGAACATGGCTCTTCAAGGCAAAGGCTAACTGCTCTATTACTGTGTGTCTAGCACACAGAAATAAATAAATGCTGAAAGAAATTTTAAAAATTGGTATTATGGGGTGAGAGAGATGGCTCAGTGGTTAAGAGCACTGGCTGCTCTTCCGGAGGACCTTGGTTCAATTCCCAGCAACCACATGGCAGCACACAACTGTCTGTAACTCCAGTTACCTCGAACAGACATGCAGGCAAAACATCAACACAGATTTTTAAAAACTGACACTATGTTTAGGACCAACTCCTCTCCAAGAACATCACTGCTTATAGCCAGGCCCATCCCTTTTATAAGAGTCTTAATTCAAGACCACAGTGACCTGTGAACACACAAAGGAACAAGGCAGGTAACTCATGCCTGCAACGCTAACACTGGAAGGCTGAGGCAAGAAAACCACAAGTTCTCAAAAACAGCAAAGCAGGGCTGGAGAGATGACTCAGCAGTTAAGAGCACTGACTGCTCTTCCAGAGGTCATGAGTTCAAATCCCAGCCACCATATGGTGGCTCATAACTATCCATAATGAGAAACAAATTAAAAACCTATGGGCCAGAGCGAGCCTGGCCAGAGCAAGAGGGAAAAGGGAAGGGAGGAAAAACAACAAAACAATGAACAAACCTGTCACTTACCCGAGGATAGGGGATCCCTGTCTTGGTGTTCTCAAAAGCCGGAAGGAGCCGCACAGCCAGGTCATGGGCCATGTACAGCAATTCATTATCATAATCCTCAATTGTCATGTCACCAAAGGGCTGTTTGGAGTCAGTTATTATTCTGTGAGCAGAAAGGAGGCTTCCCAGAACCCTAGTAGCAGGAAATTAATAATAATAAACAACAACAACAATATAAAAGCATATTCTTACAAGTGTACGGAATCCAGTTTACAAAGACAAACCATGACTCTACTTTTCAGGATCCAAGCTGCCCGGAGCAGAGGACCTGACTCAGCATCGTCCTCAGTCCTCTCTGGCTCTAAGTAACTGAGTCTCAGCTCACTACACTGCTGACAAAAAGGGGGAATCAGTCATCCAGGACGACCGAGGATACCACTAAAGCATTAATTTCTTAATCCTACGACATTAAGAAAAGGAACTGCGTAACTTCTGTAAATCTGTCGGCAGAGACTGATGATCCGCCCCGTGTGTAGGGAGACAGCACCAGAGGGAAATGAAAAAGTGGGAAATCCTGAGAAACAGGAGGCTACCCCCTTAGATGTATGGCCTTATAGATATATAAATGTCCCACTGCGATTGTCTAAAAAGGACTGTAACATTTTTCAAACAAATGATTTATCCTTTTCTTGACTTAGAATAAATAATTTCATAATTTTCAAGGTTCAAATCTGGATCTGGATTGTTGTGTAGCAATATAATTCTATTTAAACAGGAAAAGAGTCAACTTTTCACCCTAAAGAAATCCAGGCACAATACTGGGTATAGGCTGAGCAAAGAGTGGGTAATAACTGAAAGCCATTCAAGAAGAGAAGACATCAAAAGAGCAAGCAGTGTTTTTTTGTGAGTGGAGAGATGCAAAACTCCATTTAAAACATGAATGAGGATTCTGGTAACTAAGAAAGGACATGAATGGAGTCTGTGGAAGTGCATCTGAGGGGCATCTCCATTATATACCCACTATAATGTGTGTTTCTGTGCAGTTCAAACTGTGATGACACGCATACATCAAGACTACAAGTTTCTATAAATACTAAGCTAAAATGAACATAATAATACATATGGAGTCCATACCCATGTGGACTCTGGCGGAAATACCCTCAGGGGGATTAAATCCCTCACCCACACACACAGGAAGTCTTCAGTCCATTTCATGTGCTACTTTACCTTATCGTAGCCTCGAAGACTTGGACTGTGGAATCTTTGTCAAATGAAACAGTGTTGATCACTAACTTCACTGCCTTCTGGAACTCGGATGAATTTCCCATTATCTTTAAACAGAGGAACACAAAACATTACAGCAGCTTGAAGTTGACCCTGAAGCAGCAGCTAACGGCTGCGTCTGCATCTGAGACTGAGGCTGCATCTGCATCTGAGGCTGTGTCTGCATCTGAGGCTGTGTCTGCATCTGAGGCTGCGTCTGCATCTGAGGCTGCGTCTGCATCTGAGGCTGCGTCTGCATGGCCAATGGCTTCCCACAGTGGGACTAGAAGCCAACGTCACTTCTCACATGACACTCCAGGACAGACAGCAAGCCTGTCTCCTACCACTCACCCAAGGGTCCGATCTCCAAGTGACACAACTGTGAACAACTCTCACAGAACCAATCCCTGGGGCGTCTGGTCTTCCCACTCCCTTCTCCCCCAAGCTCTGAGCTGACCTTTATTTACAAGGCAGAAATTTCCTAAAAAGTTGTGGAATGGGAGAAAATAAGTCAGAAAATTAAATAAATCCAATATATCTGCAAAATTAATCGACCTTACTTGCCATACAGATGTGTGAGGATTTTGAGAAATGGAATTAACAGAACAGCCTAAATCAGTGACACAGGCCTTGGGAAGAGATTCCCTGAGTAAAAGCGCTTGCCATGCAAGACTGGTCGATGACCTGAGCGCAGGTCCCGAACCCATGTAAAAAAGACAGCCCAGTTTGCCCTCTGATCTCCACGCCAACGCTGTAGTACATGCTTGCCCTCACATACAAACATGTACATACATGGACAGAAAGACGAATACTTAAAATATAATAACAAAATACACAAACTATCAGCTCTACATACAACTTAAAAATTAAGGTTCCTATGTGGCATGTGTAGATATAATACCACAGTGTGCTATTCCTTTCTAAAAGGGTAAAACTGTCACAAAATGCTATAGTTTAACCTACCTGGACATGATTTGATTTCACCCATATTTTAAAACCATTTTTCCTATGGCATACACAAATACACCAGTAATTAAATAAGTGGAGAAACAGATAACATCAAGGAGAAATGATTCTTCAGACACTCCTTCCTGGGGTGAGCCTTATCTCTAACAATAACAATCGCTGTGTGCTTCTCAAATCCTATTATTTGCTTGGGTACAGAGCAGACAGACTCAGGCTTTCCGTTCTCAGATTTCATTTTTAAAAGATCATGCAATCTTGTTCTGGTTACATGCAATGGTCAGGAGACTCTTTTCCCCTAGGGATTCTTGCAGCTTATCTGAAAACATCTGTTGAAAATGCTAACAACAAAAGAAAGACCTCAACTTAAGGAGCACATGAGAACTGAGCCAACACACTAACATGCTTAAGACCAGCTACTCCACTCTGAGAAACCACAGACATAGGTCTGTTTCCTCACAGATGTTCTCCAAGAACGGTATCTGGAGCACCTGCAAGGTTAATATGGTCTCAGATCAAGCTGGGGAAGGTGATGAAATCTAGGCACACAAAATTTCATGCTGTAAGGCATCTCATTAGCTAGCCAGTGAGCACAAAGTAACCAGGGCACAGACTCTGAGAAAGGCTGACTGGACAGAGGAAGGGCTTCTCAGAATCTTGAAAATGCTGAAGTACAGCTCCACCCTCTAATTCCAGCACTCTGGAGGCTGAAGCATAAAGACGGTCACCAGTTGGAGACTCTGACTCAAAGAACAAAATACTCACCTCATGTGTGCAGAGTTCCCATCCACCAAGATAAACCAACAAACATGTGCATGTGCCTGTAAGCACAGCACTTGCAGGTCGGGGCAGGAGGACTGCTACAAGTTTAAAGCCATCCTGAACCTTATTGCTGAGACCCTGTCTCAAAATGTAAATAAATAGGGCCAGGAAGATGGCTCGGTAGACAAGGCTTGCTACCATGTTTGACTACTTGAGTTTGCTCCATGGAACCCAAATGGTAAGAGAGAACTGACTCTAACAAGCTACAAGCTGTGTCATGAGCACACACACACACACACACACACACAGGCACTAAATAAATGTTCTTAATTTTTTTAATTAAATAACTTCTTTACCTCAACATAAAAATGAAATAAATAAAATGCTGTTGTGTGATGTGGATCTCTAATAGTCAGAATTTCTCCAGTTTGTTTGAGAACTATACTATTCAAGAATAGATGTTGGGGGCCTCCCACCAGTCAGGAGAGGAGGATCCATCTTGGTTCCGTACTCCAGGAATCGGACAGACTGAGGTACACAAACATAATCCGAGGCCAACACCGCGGTGGTCTGAGCCCGACGGGCGTTGGCCTGCACCCAGGCCCTGGGCGGGTCGGGGGGCCATCGGGGTGCCAACCCAACCAGGAGTTTTTTTTGCCCAGGCCTGCGAGCGCGCCGCCGCCATTTTGCCTGCAGGACGACAGAGAGCTCAGGCGGGCAGACCTGTAACAGGCATAGCCTAAGGCTAACAAAGCGGGGGTCCAGGCCCCAAAAGGCACAGGACTGACCCCAAGAACTGGGCGGCTTGGTGGGCCATCTGTGAGTCAACCCGCCCAGGTGATTGTTAGCAAAGCAGACTCTCCCGGCGCTTTCAGGGAGCGCAGGCGCACACGCCCGCCATCCTAGTCACCTGGCAAACCCAATTAACAGTCAAAGCCGTAGGGGAACTTTGCTCGGACCTTGGCCTCCCAGGCTTTTGCCTGGACTCAGGGACTGGGCGGCCAGGCTAACCTTGTGTGCGATAGCCCGGTTGGCAGATCGGCTGCCCAGCGGAGTGAGCGGAACTCAGGGGAGGTCACAGTAGCATACACCGTTGGCACTCCCTGGGAGTGCACACCGGCTCCATCTGCTCCACAGACACAATCTGGGGCAAGGCCTCAGGCAGAAGCCCTTAGCTCTACTCTCTCCGCTTCAGGATCCAGATCAGTCTGGGCGGCAGCATTACATCTCCAAGTCCTGCAAGTGGCTAGCTGGGCTTCCGGGCGGCCAGCTGGGAGAAGTCAGTGTGCTCCAGTGAATCCAGCGGGCCCCAGCGGGAGCCTTCGGGTGCCTGCTTTGGGATCTGAACAGCCTGGGCAGCAGCACACTGTCTACAAGCAGTGCAGGAGGTAAGCTGTGCACCAGAGGCCAACTGGGAAGGGGCAGCTTGCACTGGTGAGTCCAGCACTGACAAGATAAACTAACACCAGTGAGATTTAGATGGCAAAAGGCAAACGCAGGAACGTCACTAACAGAAATCAAGGCAATATGGCAACATCTGAACCCAATTCTCCTCTACCAACATGTCCTGGATACCCCATCACACCAGTAAAACAAGATTTGGATTTAAAATCACTGGTCATGATGCTGGTACAGGAACACATGAAGGTCATACATAAAGAAATTCAGGAGACAATGGATCAAAAGGTAGAAGCCCTTGCAAGGGAAACACAAAAATCATTGAAAGAAATCCAGGAGAATACAAAAGCCAACAAGGAGGAAATGCAAAAAACACTTAAAGAAATACAGGAGAACTTTGCTCAACAGGCTGAGGTCATGAAAGACGAAACACAAAAATCTCTTAAAGAAATACAGGAGAACTTTGGTCAACAGGCTGAGCTCATGAAAGAGAGAACACAAAAATCTCTTAAAGAATTACAGGAAAACACAAACATGCAAGTGAAGGAGCTAAGCAAAACCATCCAGGATCTAAAATCAGAAGTAGAAACAACTAAGAAAACTCAAAGGGAGACAACTTTGGAGATAGAAAGCCTTGGGAAGAAATCAGGGGACAGAGATACAAATATCAACAACAGAATACAAGAGATAGAAGAAAGAATCTCAGATGCTGAAGATTCCATAGAAACCATGGACTCAACAGTTAAAGAAAATGCAAAATGCAAAAAGCTTGTAACCCAAAATATCCAGGAAATCCAGGACACAATGAGAAGACCAAACCTAAGGATTATAGGCATAGAGGAGAGTGAAGATATACAACTTAAAGGGCCAGCAAATATCTTCAATAAAATTATGGAAGAAAACTTCCCTAACCTAAAGAGAGAGATGCCCATGAATATACAAGAAGCCTACAGAACTCCAAACAGACTGGACCAGAACAGAAATACTTCCCGTCACATAATAATCAAAACACCAAATGTTCTAAACAAAGAAAGAATACTAAAGGCAGTAAGAGAAAAAGGCCAAGTAACATATAAAGGAAGACCTATCAGAATCACAGCAGACTTTTCACCTGAGACTATGAAGGCTAGAAGGTCCTGGGCAGATCTCATGCAGACTCTAAGAGAACACAAATGCCAACCAAAACTACTATATCCAGCAAAACTCTCAATCACCATAGATGGAGAAACTAAGATATTTCATGACAAAACCAAGTTTACCCAATATCTATCCACAAACCCGGCCCTAAAAAGGATAATAGGAGGACAACACCAATACAAGGAGGGAAACTTCACCCTGGAAAAAGCAAGATAGTAACCTTTCATCAAACCCAAAAGAAGTTAAGCATTCAAATTTAAAAAATAACGTCAAAAATGATAGGAAGTAACAATCACTATTCCTTAATATCTCTTAACATCAATGGACTTAATGCCCCAATAAAAAGACACAGACTAACTGAATGGATACGTAAACAGGACCCTACATTTTGCTGCTTACAGGAAACACACCTCAGGGTCAAAGACAAACACTACCTTAGAGTAAAAGGCTGGAAGACAATTTTACAAGCAAATGGTCTCAGGAAACAAGCTGGAGTAGCCATTTTAATATCAGATAAAATTGACTTTCAACCCAAAGTCATCAAAAGAGACCCTGAGGGTCACTTCTTGCTGGTCAAAGGAAAAATACAAAAAGAAGAACTGACAATCCTGAACATCTATGCCCCAAATGTAAGGGCACCCTCTTTTGTAAAAGAAACTTTATTAAAACTAAAAGCACACATTGCACCTAACACAATAATTGTGGGTGACTTCAACACTGCACTTTCCTCAATGGACCGATCAGGAAAACAGAAACTAAACAGGGACACAATGAAACTAATTGAAGCTTTGGACCAATTAGATTTAACAGATATATATAGAACATTCTATCCTAAAACAAAAGAATATACCTTTTTCTCAGCACCTCATGGTACCTTCTCCAAAATCGACCATATAATAGGTCACAAGACAGACCTCAACAAATATAAGAAGATCGAACTAATCCCATGCCTCCTATCTGATCACTATGGAGTAAAAGTGGTCTTCAATAGCAACAGAAACAACAGAAAGCCCACATACACGTGGAAACTGAACAATACTCTACTCAATGATACCTTGGTCAAGGAAGAAATAAAGAAAGAAATTAAAGACTTTTTAGAACACAATGAAAATGAAAACACAACATACCCAAATCTATGGGACACAATGAAAGCAGTGCTAAGAGGAAAACTCATAGCCCTGAGTGCCTCCAAAAAGAAAATGGAGAGAGCATACATTACCAGCTTAATGACACACCTGAAAGCCCTGGAACAAAAAGAAGCTATTTCGCCCAGGAGGAGTAGAAGGCAGGAAATCATCAAACTCAGGGCCGAAATCAATCAAGTAGAAACAAAGAGAACCATACAAAAAATCAACAATACCAGGAGCTGGTTCTTTGAGAAAATCAACAAGATAGATAAACCCTTAGCCAGAATGACCAAAGGGCACAGAGAAAGTATCCAAATTAACAAACTTAGAAATGAAAAGGGAGATATAACAACGGAAACTGAGGAAATCCAAAAAATCATCAGATCCTACTACAAGAGCCTATACTCAACACAACTGGAGAATCTGGAGGAAATGGACAATTTCCTTGACAGATACCAAATACCAAAATTAAATCAGGACCAACTAGACCATCTAAACAGTCCCATAATGCCTAAAGAAATAGAAGGAGTCATAGAAAGTCTTCCAACCAAAAAAAGCACAGGACCAGATGGCTTCAGTGCAGAATTCTACCAGACCTTCAAAGAAGAGTTAACACCAATACTCTTCAAACTATTCCACAAAATAGAAACAGAAGGAACACTACCCAATTCCTTCTACGAAGCCACAATTACGCTGATACCAAAGCCACACAAAGATCCAACAAAGAAAGAGAACTTCAGACCAATTTCCCTTATGAACATCGATGCAAAAATACTCAATAAAATTCTTGCCAACCGAATCCAAGAACACATCAAAACGATCATCCACCATGATCAAGTAGGCTTTATCCCAGGAATGCAGGGTTGGTTCAATATACGGAAATCCATCAATACAATCCACTACATAAACAAACTCAAAGAACAAAACCACATGGTCATTTCATTAGATGCTGAAAAAGCATTTGACAAAATTCAGCATCCCTTCATGCTTAAAGTCTTGGAGAGAACAGGAATTCAAGGCCCATACCTAAACATAGTAAAAGCAATATACAGCAAACCGGTAGCCAGCATCAAACTAAATGGAGAGAAACTTGAAGCAATCCCACTGAAATCAGGGACCAGACAAGGCTGCCCCCTTTCTCCTTATCTTTTCAATATTGTACTTGAGGTACTAGCTCGGGCAATTCGACAACATAAGGAGGTCAAAGGGATACAAATTGGAAAGGAAGAAGTCAAACTATCATTATTTGCAGACGACATGATCGTCTACCTAAGTGACCCAAAGAACTCCACTAGAGAGCTCCTACAGCTGATAAACAACTTCAGCAAAGTGGCAGGTTATAAAGTCAACTCAAGCAAATCAGTGGCCTTCCTATACTCAAAGGATAAGCAGGCTGAGAAAGAAATTAGGGAAATGACCCCCTTCACAATAGCCTCAAACAGTATAAAGTATCTTGGGGTGACTCTAACCAAACATGTGAAAGATCTGTATGACAAGAACTTCAAGACTCTGAAGAAGGAAATGGAAGAAGACCTCAAAAAATGGGAAAACCTCCCATGCTCATGGATCGGCAGAATCAATATAGTTAAAATGGCCATTTTGCCTAAAGCACTATACAGATTCAATGCAATACCCATCAAAATCCCAACTCAATTCTTCACAGAGCTAGAAAGAGCAATTATCAAATTCATCTGGAACAACAAAAAACCCAGGATAGCTAAAACTATTCTCAGCAACAAAAGGAAATCTGGGGGAATCAGTATCCCTGACCTCAAGCAATACTACAGAGCAATAGTGTTAAAAACTGCATGGTATTGGTACAGTGACAGACAGGAGGATCAATGGAACAGGATTGAAGATCCAGAAATGAACCCACACACCTATGGCCACTTGATCCTCGACAAAGAGGCTGAAAACATCCAATGGAAAAAAGATAGCCTTTTCAACAAATGGTGCTGGTTCAACTGGAGGTCAGCATGCAGAAGAATGCGAATTGATCCATCCTTGTCTCCTTGTACTAAGCTCAAATCCAAATGGATCAAGGACCTCCACATAAAGCCAGACACTCTGAAGCTAATAGAAAAAAAACTGGGGAAGACCCTTGAGGACATCGGTACAGGGAGAAAGTTTCTGAACAGAACACCAATAGCGTATGCTCTAAGAGCAAGAATTGACAAATGGGACCTCATAAAATTACAAAGTTTCTGTAAGGCAAAGGACACCATCAAGAGGACAAATCGGCAACCAACAAATTGGGAAAAGATCTTCACCAATCCTACATCAGATAGAGGGCTAATATCCAATATATATAAAGAACTCAAGAAGTTAGACTCCAGAAAACCAAACAACCCTATTAAAAAATGGGGTACAGAGTTAAACAAAGAATTCTCACCTGAAGAACTTCGGATGGCGGAGAAGCATCTTAAAAAATGCTCAACTTCATTAGTCATTAGGGAAATGCAAATCAAAACAACCCTAAGATTTCATCTTACACCAGTCAGAATGGCTAAGATTAAAAATTCAGGAGACAGCAGGTGTTGGAGAGGGTGTGGAGAAAGAGGAACACTCCTCCACTGCTGGTGGGGTTGCAAATTGGTACAACCACTCTGGAAATCAGTCTGGCGGTTCCTCCGAAAACTGGGCACCTTACTTCCAGAAGATCCTGCTATACCACTCCTGGGCATATACCCAGAAGACTCCCCACCATGTAATAAGGATACATGTTCTACTATGTTCATAGCAGCCCTATTTGTAATTGCCAGATGCTGGAAAGAACCCAGGTATCCCTCAACAGAAGAGTGGATGCAAAAAATGTGGTATATCTACACAATGGAGTACTATTCAGCCATTAGAAACAATGAATTCATGAAATTCTTAGGCAAATGGATGGAGCTAGAGAATATCATACTAAGTGAGGTAACCCAGACTCAAAAGGTGAATCATGGTATGCACTCACTAATAAGTGGATATTAACCTAGAAAACTGGAATACCCAAAACATAATCCACACATCAAATGAGGTACAAGAAGAAAGGAGGAGTGGCCCCTGGTTCTGGAAAGACTCAGTGAAACAGTATTCAGCAAAACCAGAACGGGGAAGTGGGAAGGGGTGGGTGGGAGGACAGGGGAAGAGAAGGGGGCTTGCGGGACTTTCGGGGAGTGGGGGGGGGCTAGAAAAGGGGAAATCATTTGAAATGTAAATAAATTATATCGAATAATAAAAAAAAAAAAAGAAAAAAAAAAAAAGAAAAAAAAGAAAAAAAAAGAAAAAAAAAGAAAAAAAAAGAAAAAAAAGAAAGAAAAAAAAAAAAAAAAAAAAAAAAGAATAGATGTTGGACAAAATTGGGTTAGAAAATATTCACTTGCCTAAGAATTTCATGAATTCATTGTTTCTAATGGCTGAATAGTACGGGTGGGAGGACAGGGGGAGAGAAGGAGGCTTACGGGACTTTCGGGGAGTGGGGGGCTAGAAAAGGGGAAATCATTTGAAATGTAAATAAAAAATATATCGAATAAAAAAAAAAGAAAATATTCACTTACACAAAAATCTGCAGTCCTACTATGTACACTTACTGTCAAGTGTGGAGGAGAGTACAACAAATAGTAACTATAGCATCTCTGTGCTTAGCAGCAGGGGGCAGAGAGACAGAATGGGCTGAACAGGAGTTAGCATCTCTGTGCTTAGCAGCAGGGGGCAGAGAGACAGAATGGGCTGAACAGGAGTTAGCATCTCTGTCCTTAGCAGCAGGGGGCAGACAGACAGAATGGGCTGAACCCAGTGCTCGGGAGGCTGGGCTTTCTCAAGCTGCACTGGCACCTCTGACTCTCCTTTCCCATCAGCAGGCTGAGTCAGCCTCTTGCAGCCTCGGTGCATTAGCATTAGCTACACTGCATTTCCTTGTCTGGGCACATTCTGAGAAGTGATGGTGGAGATCCAGTGGAGCAGCAATCACTTTAGAAGGAAATACTGGGAGACTGAAAGTGCTCTGCAGCTAGAGCTAGAAGGAAACCCAGCAGCCCCACCAGAACCAGGGCCCAGTCCTCTTTCTGCTATCCATAAAATGAAGCACACATTACCTCCATCCAGCTCTTTCCAAGTCCTGCAACACTATTACTAGCAAAACATGAGACAATCATGGTGTAAACTAAGGTACCTTACCCAATTCCAACTCCTACCTGACAGCTTTAACATTTCTTGGTAACATTTAAAGGAATCATATAAATTATTAAATACAGGACTTGATATAAGATTTAATAGCTTTCTCTTTTTTGTTGGTTTTTTGTTTGTTTGTTTGTTTGTTTGTGACAGGGTTTCTCTGTGTAGCCCTGGCTGTCCTGGAACTCACTCTGTAGACCAGGCTGGCCTCGAACTCAGAAATCGGCCTGTCTCTGCCTCCCATGTGCTGGGATTAAAGGCGTGTACCAGCACCGCCCAGCTAAGATTTAATAGCTTTCTAATGGTAAAGACTCTCAGAGACAACAGGTAAGAGTTTGTGAAATTACTAAGAAGATGGCAGAACACTGGCAATGCCCCCTAGAAACAAATGTTCTGTGGTGCTACGCCATGAAGCATGTAACAGCCTGATGCGTCCAGCATGGCCTATCGCATTCAGAACGTGTCTTGCATTTCTGTTTCAAGGTCTCCAGGGTCAATGAAGGATGCCAAGGGACAAGAGGAATAAAAGCAGGACGCAGCTTGGTAGACCTCATCTACCTCATCATAAACAACAGCCAACACCGAGAGGCAGACAACAGGTGCCTACAGAGAGGGCCACATGCATAGGAAGGCACCCTGCACAGACCCTGGAAGCTGGCAGCAAGAAGCATTTTAGGGAAGCCTCTGACCCTGAAATCGGCTTTCTGGGTTTTGCTCTTAAAGTACTGTGTTACAAGTTAAAAAGAACAATGGTAGATGCCTAAAAGGAGCTAACAGAAAATGACCCTTCAGAATGAACTGCTGGGAGAGAGCTTTTCCAGCTAAAGCCATGATGTAAAGTGAGAGAGGCATGGGGAGACAGAGGTCCCTGTCCGGAGCAGGGCAGGGTCTCAAAAGGAGAGACTGGACCATGAAAGTGCAGAAAACAAGCAGAAGTTCTGATCCATAAAAGGCTCTTAGGATTTGGGGCAAGTTTCATACTTCATAATTTAGCTTAGTTAGTCTGGTCTATGTACCTAGGTCACAGAGATGGGCACTTAGGAGGAGCATACACTTATCTTGTAGCTAGCTGCATGAGAAGGCATTGAGAGGAACAGTATCCATTTTTTTATAAACTCGGTCCCAGAGAGAGAAGGTGGCAGGAGGGTGTGACCTGATTTCTAGGAGAGAAACACGGAGGCTAGAAGGTACAGCCAGGTGTTTGGATGAGAAATGTCTCCCATAGGCTCATGTATTGGAACACTTGGTCCACAGTTATCAGTGCTGTTTGGGGACCTTACGAGACCTCTAGGGGGTGCAGCCCATGGAGGAAAACGTGACTGAACATGTAGCTTCCTGATCCAGCCACCACACCATGCCTCTCCCACCATTGAGAGCTACCCTGCAGAACCATTAAACCAAGATAAACTCTCTCCCTAAACTTGCTCTTGGCCCTGGTGTGTCATCCCAACAACAGGAAAGTAGTTAATACAGCCTGTGAGCTAATTGTTCAGTCTTTCAGGATATGTAAGTTTTCACTGTCATAGTTTGAGCAATGAAGAAATATCAGGCCATCTGACAGGATCCCTCTGTCCGTTCCTAATTTTAACTAAATAGTAACTAAATTCTGCAGACTGTTAGGACATAGGATGGCAAGGAAGAAAAGGTTTTCTAAAGACTAGCCGTGCCTTTCTTCTCTACCTTCACAGGAGAGCCGCATGCCCCCTCACGTAACCTTCCACACTCCCCTGCCTTCCCATAAAGATCATTAAAATCATACTCATCAAAGCATTCTGAGTGCAGCATTTCCTGGAATCCCCATTCCTGGGGGAAATGAAGAAGTACAATAAGCCTCCAAACACTTTATCTTAATTGTCTTAATTAAAGAAGGAAAGGCTATGCACTTACTGCAAGTGTATCCAAGGCATCGACGAGCGTCAGAGAGTAATTCCCTAGGACATCATTGATGTTCAGATTTGAACTGAAAAAGAAAGAATTAAAATTAAACAAAGGCACGTTTCATTTAAAGTGAAACAGAAATAAAGACCATAAAAGGAAACACTCATGAGAAACTAAAACTGCTAGCAGAGACTAAAACTGCTAGCAGAACTGATCCAGAAAGCGGCTGTGGGCAGAGGCAGGGTAAAGAGGCCCTCTCTCAAGGGCAATGGTGTCTGTGTTCACAGGACAGCAGAGACACGGGCATAGAGCAAACTCAAGGGAAGGCCCGAAATGGACAGGTCATTCATTCTCTGAGACAGACTGTCAACAATTCCAGATCTTTAACCCTGTCTGACTTCAAAACTCTTAATTTCACAATCCTTAGGAACTGAAGGAGGGATCCCGTCAGATGACCTGGTATTTCTTCATTGCTCAAACTATGACACAATGAAAACTAATACATCCGGGAAGGCTGGGCAAACAGGGAAAAGGACCTGGTGTTGCTGAGAAATTCAGATTCCAGCTTCACTGACTGCCCCCAGTCCTATTACCACAAAGCCAGAAAATGATTACAGAGATTCAAAGGGAAACAAGATGACAGTAAAAGAAGAACTAAGTCAACGACTTAATGATCTCATTTGCTAGAGACCAAAGTAAGCAAGGCCCTACTTTCATTTCCAGCCACAGACTCACTCACATCTCCGTCCTCCATCGTCTCTGCATGCCACCTGCCCTGGCATCATCTCAGGGTCCCTGCCCCACTTCCTTCCTATGAACAAGGTTTTAAGGGCAGTACCCCACAGTTCTGAATGGCTTGGTCTGCTGCATCTCTCTGAAAGGCCTCCGGGGCTGCTGAGATGACTCATTGGGAAAGGCCCTTGATGCCGACTCTCAGAACCTGAATTCAATCCCCAGAACCCACACGGAAGAAAGACAGCACTGACTCCCACACATTACCGTCACCTGAACACAGCACCACAGCATATACTACACCACACACACACACACACACACACACACACACACACACAGCCCTGTTGGGCTTCATTCAGCATGAAATGAAGCTTACACGAGGAAGCAGTCATAGCAGCTTCCAACCTTCCTGAACCTTTCAGTGCTTCTCTTTGGTGTGTACTGGGAACTCGATGGAGGACAAAGAATGCAAAGCAAAGAACAAGTACCCAGTGCGGGTTCTGTAGGAGCCACAGGAACCCAACAGCGTCACTGGAAAACTGCACTTGTTTCTTGTACTTGATTCTCTGAAACCTGGATATAGTGTCAAATGCTCTCAAGGTGAGCATTATGGATTCTGAGGCAGGGCCAGGCACACGGGAGCTGCCAAGGGTTGCAGGAGGGTCAAAGCAGTCATCCTCCATTCAAGTCCTCAAGAACACTTGGCTGGTTTAAATATCTAACTACAGGCCTATGCTGAGTGAGTTCCAAATACTCACCTTACTTGAAAATCCCACACTGCTTAGCATCCCAACTGCTAGGACTGGACAAGAACCCCATTGTCACCAGGCATATGGCCCTCTCCTGAGTCACCCCCTAATCTGTGCCAAGCGGCACCCTCCACAGCTGCCCAGGGCCCATGAAAGGCACTAGCTATTGTTAGCACCCATGTCCCTTTCCCTGTTTCCTGTGCTTTTTCTTAGTTCACACATAGAAGGTTCTGTGTTCAGCCACTGAAGAGCTGGGTGCACAGGCACCGGTACAGTGCTTGCTGTACAGGGTAAGGCACTCAGTTTGAAGCTCAACCCTGACTTTCCCCCAAAAACAATAAATCCTCAATAGCACTAGCCAAAGAGCCTGGAACAAGTGGCAACTGATACCAGAATAGGTTTTCTTCAAAATGTATTTTTAACTATTGTGATTGTTCTGTCCACTCTAGTCAGAAAATCCACTTAAAGATCTAGAATATTCACTAAAGCATTTTGAAATCTTTTCTAAACAAATAATCCCAGCACTTAGGAGACTGGGGCAGGAGGGTATATCAAGTTTTTTGATTACACAATACCATGTCTCAGAAAAAAATTAATAACACAAATTATCAAAATAGGAGGAAGAGAGTAGAAAATGAAGACAACATAGATTCAATTAAAAAATGTCCTGCTTCCATGTCAGCCTCGCAGCAGATAACACAGCTCTGCTCTTTGGACATGCTTATTGTAGTCCCGTCTCACCCAACAGCTTTTGAGGACGTCAATCTTTCAGTACAAGAGGTCCCATGTAAGCAGCTTGTCAAATCTCAACTCCCTTCTGATTATATGTGAACGAAAGCTCTCCGAAATTCATTCATGGTGACACTTTTAAGTCCTCATTACCTCTAAACAAACAAATGAAGGAAGGAGGAAGGGGGGAAGGATAAGGAGGAAGAAGAGGAAGAGAAAAGTAGGAGGAGGAGGAGGAGGAGAGAGGAGGAGGAGGAAGAGAAGGAGGAGGAATAGAAGGGGGAGGAGGAGGAGGTGGAGGAGGAAGAGGAGAGGAAGAATAAGAGGGTGGGGATGAGGACCACAGTGCCTGCTAGAAAACCTTTGGACTATGTAGCTAATACAATCAAGCAGACATGTTCAGGTGGAAAGTGCTACATTTACTCAACCTGTAACAGCTGCTTGGAAATGTTTCCGTTCTGTGTGAGCACAAAGATAACACAACAAATAGCACCTGCAAGCTCAAGGACTTAGGAACCCAGGGAGAAAACTGGACAGGAAGGTAAATATACATGGTGCTCAATTCTCAAACAAAGTTAAACTCAGAATGGAGGCTCACCAGAAAGGGGTCAGACCCGAAAGCAGCAAACCAGGAGAATCACCTTCCACAGCTTGATCAAGCAAGGCTTGAGCCTGACTCTGAAAGATGTCTGAAAAGGGAATTCTAAGAGGGGCCATCTCTGCCCCCCACCCCCACCCCTCTCTCTGTCTCACACACACACACACACACACACACACACACACACACACACACACACACACACCTGCATGAGTGTGAAGGTGTTCACATTTCTTCAGGTAAGAGGCCTGAGTAGAATTCAGAGTGTCCAGCTGTCTCTTTCCATCTTACTCCCTAGAGACAGTGTCTCTCACAGAACCTGGAACTCACCAGGGAGCGAGTAATCCTCCTGTCTCCACCCTAGCTGGTGTTTGGGTTATGAAAGAGTGAGCCACACCCAGCCTTTGATGAGCTTGGTAAGGGATTCTAACCCAGTTCACACTTTCACAGGGCCCTCTTACCCATCTACCTTAGCCCCAGTCCAGGGCTTTGGGTGTGGCCTTCAGATCCATCAGGAGTGAGGAGGGTTCGTTCTGAAGCAGAGTTGTCCAAGGGAAACCTATATAACTAGCACTCAGATAAGTGGCCGTCTTAAACTAGATGTGCCTGGGAACCATTTCTCATCTGTTCATTTGGCATTTTCTTTTTGTTGGGAGAATACGGTTTTGGGGGAGTTAGCTGGATTTAGCATGGATGGTCACAGGCCCAAAGCCCAAATTTATAGTTGTCATCCATGGAATTACAGAAATATCTAAATTTACTCAAATATTTCAATTTGGATTCTACAACCCAACAGTAGTTGGGCGCTAGATAGAGACTGACTGTTGTTTTAGGGTTTAAGATCCACTTACTTCATGTCAACTTTACACAGGGTCCCCGTCTATCTAAGTATCAAGAGGATGTGACTAAACCGGGCGGTGGTGGTGCACACCTTTAATCCCAGCACTTGGGAGGCAGAGGCAGGCAGATTTCTGAGTTCGAGGCCAAACTGGTCTACAGAGTGAGTTCCAGGACAGCCAGGGCTACACAGAGAAACCCTGTCTCGGAAAAAAAAAACAAAAAAACAAAACAAAACAAAACAAAACAAAACAAAAAAACCTGTGTGTGTGTGTGTGTGTGTGAGCATCCACAGGGTATCAGCCGATCACATGGAGGTTGGGTTATGGGTGGTTCTGAGTGCTGAGAACAAATTCGAGTCCTCTGTAAGAGGAGCAAGCACTTGTCACTACAGAGCCATCTCTCTGGCCTGCAGAGTCTAATTTGAAAAGGGCCAAAAGGTAACTTAGTAGCAGACCACTTAACTGGAATGGGCAAGTCTTATTAAACAGAAATAAAAGTATTTAAGCCTTTTTTTTTTACATCTTATTTGGGAAATGTATTCAACTTGCTCAGAACCAGGATGACAAAGCACAGGCCTGATACACTCCGCAAAGTACCAAGGCACGAGAGAACTGTACCGTAGAGAACAGGGACAGAAAAGAAAAGGTTAAAGAAGTTGAGCTTTCTGCTCCTGACTGGCCCATATGAGTCTGCTCGAGGCCACAAAATCCCAGGGCTCTCTCACCAGTCTAAAGCACAAAGGCTTGCCAACCACGAGTCGAACGCCCCAATAGTGCTAGACGTCTTCCCAGTCAGAGACCAGACTTCAGCTTGTACAAACTGCCAGTGCATAACCAAAGCAAACCACAAAACTTATCACAGACCTTGGGAAAGGCCCTACGCCCCCCAAGACGCCACTGGGACCAACAACTTTAACCAACCACCATTACTTCACTTTGCTAGAGCCCCAACCCCCACCTCTAAGTGCTCCAGAAATTGCTTATGGTTCATTAAAAAATATAATAATCATCAAAGCCAGGCCTGGTAATGCAGGCCTGTAACTCCAGCTACTCAGAGTCTGAAGTAAGGTCACAAATCCAAAGCCTGCTGAAGCTGCAGCCCAGTTAGCTCAACAAGACTATCTCAAATAGATTTAGCTCCGTGGCGGACTGCTAGCCCAGCAAGCACAAGGCGGGAGTACAACAGGCCCTTAGACGCTGCTTCTGCTGAAAAGCTCCAAGTCACGACTCATAGGAACCCACAAAGTAACTAAAGATGGGGTGAAAGCCCGGCACCTGTCCCCTTCCTTCCCTTTGAGTCCTCCTGCCTTCCACTATGCATGGGCATGGTAATCACTCCAGGAGAACCTGTCTACCCGCTCTTCCATCCCTGAGACTGAAGGCATTGTCTGACACCTGTCCTTCCCTTAGACACCTATGAGGCAGTACAAGCAAGGCATCTTACAAGAACAACTAGGAACAGATTAACACTGTTCTTTAGTTAACAGGCTCCCCTTGTAGGACCTGAGCTGTCACCAGAACGGCCAAGACCACAACTCCACCCAGACTGCTTAGCTTTTCTAAATCCCAGACTCTCAGCAACACTCCTTCCTCTACTTGGTCCTGGGGCTTGTGGCAGGTCCCTGAATCCCAACCCAAGGACAGCAGGACCCTGTGTTTGTACCTCTCCCCAGGAGGTTAATTAAGACTCTTTACTCTGCTTTGTGTCAGTAACTGTCTCTTTAATTGGTATCTTGGGATGAGGGGCCAAGATCAGCTTATTGGGGCAGCTGGAGCGTTTACTGTAACACTCCTGGCTGTTAAGAACAATCCTCAGGCGTGAAAGGAAGACAGAAAGACTAACAGACCAGCAGACCAAAGGAAGGAAGGAAGGAAGGGAGAGAGAGAAGAGATTAGGAAAGAGCCACTTTCCGAGGAAGCCCACCCATCGGTTCAGCAGTTCCCAGTCCAGAGAAAAAGAAGAAAAGAGAAAGATGAGGTGTAACTGACAGGAACAGAACTGATGCTGTGCTTAAGGTTCAGTTGGGAATGTATCAGAAATGCCCTGTAAAATATTCAAGGGAGGGTGAACCCAACAGTGGTCATCTAGAGATTTTTCAAAACTTTTCTGTGTCTTGATGGTCAACTGTCAACCTTTGGCTGACTTTTGGTGCACAAACAAAAATACTGTCTTTGTAAAATAATAATTTAAAAATACTCAAAATAGGTACATACTTAAGTTGCAGCTACATGAAAGAGAGACAGAGAGAGACACAGAGAGACACACACACACAGAGAGAGGGGGGGGGGGTCCTGCCATCTGGACAGGAACTGGCAGAAAAGATCTACTAAAAATAACTAGTGGGATTTTTTTCAGTTTCCCCTCTCAGATTTAATGAAATTTGTTCTCATGAAATAAAGAAAGAGGAGAGAAGAGGAGGGGAAGGAAAAGGAGGGGAGAAGAGGAACAGGAAGAAGGGGAAGGCTGGAATTAAAGACAACACAGCCATAGGTACAGAGTCTCCCGTCTCTTCAGAGTGAGACCACTCATTCCCTTCCTATAATCCCAAAAATGACTGGTGTTACTTCACAAAACTATATAGTTTCCTCCCAAAGAAACTGGAAGAAAATACATTTATATGAAAGAAAGAGATGAAATTTAGCTCAGCTATCAAGGACATGGAGCCCTGGGCTCAGTTCCGCCACCCTGCTGACAGAAAGCAGGGAAGGTTTTGGTTTGGGGTTTTAACATATACAAAGGCTGGCGCATGACAAATAGTTCACCAGTCCGCTACAACTCTGAAGAGACCCAGCCCCTCTGTGCCGGATGCTCCCTCCGAACAGCTCATCAGGCTGCAAGGTAAGACACAAATCCACACGGAACCAAAGTCACTTTGGTAGCTCTTCGAGCCCTTTTAGCGCATTAGCTAGCTCATGCTTGGGAGTAGCAGAGTGTGAGTGGAGGTCAGAGGACAACACCTCTTTAGTTCATTCTCCTTCTTCCATGTGGGTCCTGGGGAATCAAACTCACATCTGAGCACTGAGTGCGAGGCCCAGCACCCTGACTGGCTGAGTCATGTCAGCAGCCCTTAGCTTTCCGTTAGAAACTAAGAATCCTCCACAGCTTCCCACCAGGTGTAGGCAAATACACAGGCCAGATGTCCAAGGGTGCCCTTGTGTAATGCCAAGACAACAAACAAGCCACTCCACGCCCATCTGAGGAGAGGGAAACACCACAGTCGCCAACCAGCCTGACTGGGTCAGTGGCAGTGCACACCCTTCAGGAAGGAGGAACTTGGCTGGCTGGCTTGCTCTCTTGGACTTTGAAGTCCACTGGAGTAACCCCAGAACTCCACCTTCCCATACGTGGCTAGTGGGGCTCGGAGGACTGGCTGACCTTTTGACAGCACCATCACCCCACTTGTGTTTACCATGGTACCCAGCAATGACGGTGTCAGTCAACTCTGTGCCTAAGAAATCATCCTTCGGGGGCCCAGATCGCATATCTGGGCCAGGCAACTACCATCCCTCCCTACAAGCTCCCCTCAGTCTACGGGAAGGAGAAACCTCATCCCAACCCAGTGTCCAAATCACTGGATGGCCCCTTTCTAGGAACTCGCTCCTTAAGCTTCATATTAAAAGGCTTTGGGTGTGGCATTCTGATCAGAAGTGGGGAGGGTTCGTTTTGAAGCTGACTTTTCCAAGGGAAACCTATATAAACTAGCACTTCATGTGTCCATCTAGAGCGAGAGACACTGTGACTGTCCCTTCCTGTGTGGGCCTCAGTTTCCCCCATCTGCAACTAAAAATGACAAGGACAGCTGTCCTGAAGTTTGGAGGGTCAGGGAGAATCAAGAGAATGGCAGTCCACTGGGGAGCGGAGAGGAGGAACCTCGGACTACGGCGGACCGTAAAGACCCTGGTGTGCTCTCAGGGACCCGGAGGGGCGGAAGGCAGCGCGCGGGCTACTCACGGGTCTCCGCGGTCAGGCCCCCGGCCGCGGCAGTAGATGGGGTTGAGCTCGTCCTGCGGAAAGGCGTGCGCCATGTAGTTGTCATAGCCGAAGACGAACATGCCCCGCGCCAGGTCGCGCATCTGGGCACGCAGCTGCGGCGGGAAGGCGCCGCTGTAGCGCCGCTCGTACTCGTCCGGGCCGCAGCCACCGCCGCCCAGAGCATAGCCCCAATGCGCCGGGCCGCACACGCCCGGTCCCGGCGCAGGTCCCGGCTCTGACGGGGTCTCGAGCCGCCCCTCCGTCCCGCGCCTTGGCCGATGAAGCCAGGCCGGGCCTCCGGGCGGACCAACTGGCCCCGAGCCGTCGGGGTCCCTCAAGCGCTGGAAGCCGAAGCTGAGCGGAAACCGCTGGTAGAAGCCCATGCTGGGCCCCAGCCCGAAGACCAACCAGAGCACCGCATGGAGGCCGAGGCGCAGCAGCACCAGCCCCAGGACGAGCGCTCGCCATTGCATGGTCGCGCGTCCGCCGCGGGCATTATTTTGAAGCGCCGGGCGCGTCCCCAGCCGACCGCCTCCCCGCGCGTCCGCCGGGAGCCCGCTCACTTCCCCTTTAAGGAACTCCCTCGTGACGCACCAGGAACTGGTCCATTGTCCCCCCGCCCCGCGGACCGGACCGGCCTGCCTGGCACCCGCGTTCGCCTGCCGGCCGCCCGGGATTGGCCTTGCACCGGCCCGGCCTCGAGGGGCGCGGCCGGGGACACCCTACGGCTCTATAGGCCGCCCCGACTGCAAGGCCACGCCCTGTCGCTGGGCCACGCCCCCTGGGCGGTTCCGAGTCCGGTCTAGCTGGCGTGGCGAACCTAGGTCGCTCTGGCTTTTGGGGAAAGAACTTCCAGCCAATAGGAGCACGGCACGGAAGCTCCAGGACACAGACACGGCCTCTGACCCGCCCTAACCCGGGTAAATGGTGTCCCTGAACGAAATGTTTCTTGAAGATGGGAGAAAGCCCGTCAAGGTCTGGGGTAGTAGGGGAGAAAGGTAAGGGCCAGGGCCTTTAGGCAAAGGAAGCACCTACGAATATCTAGGAAAGGTTTTTAACTTGGTGGGAGTGGGACTCCCTGGTCCAGACTGCACAAACTTTTTTGTTTCAGCTTTTTTGTTTTGTTTTATTGGATCGCCTTAACTTGAAAGAATCATTCATATTTCTAAAATTCTACGAGATCACATCCAATCCCAACAGGGCGGGAGGGGGAACTAACACCAAATCATTTTCATCAGAACTATTTAAACATCTTTTACTGGCAGTCCCATCATCTCCACAGTGCAAGGCAGTAGCAACCTTGGAAATGTAGGGCAGATTGGGGGTTTAATCCCTTTTAAATCCTAATTCCTATAATTAAGGTTACTGATTTCGTTTATTAAGGACTGTGGCTTTCAATGGCTCTTGGAGATTCAGCGGCTCTTTTTACCCTTGAAGCGCCTGTAAAAGCTTTGCCTTTCCTAAGATTACACTGTGTGTCTATCAAACTTGCAAAAATAAAAATAGGGGAAGTAACGAAATCAGTAATTCCTGTCACCAACCGTGAAGGCCATGACAGGAAGGATTTAGGTAAATCCTGTGACATTTTCCTTCCATTTTGGGGTCAGAGTAGTTGCTGCAATGTGATAGGGTACAGAGCAGCCAGCAACAGTTAAAGGTCTTTGTACTGGGAGAGCTTATTTTGTGAGAGACAAAGGCCCAAGCAGTATACAAAAACAAAACAAAACAAAAAAGAAAAGAAAGAAGCGACTGGACTGGGGAAACTTGTTGGTCCAACACACTCTAGTTCTTGAACCTGAGCTATTAGTCTCTGCCTCCCTGGAGCTAACACAAACTGAAAATGAACATTAAGATATGCTTTCTTTCCTCCTTAAGCTACTTCTGTGCAGCTTTTAGCTTAAATTTATCTCACACTCTAGTCAGCTGTCAGCCACGGATGACAGCAACTGTTCTCACATTACAGGAAAGCTCTAATTTTAAAAGATGAGTCTAGTAATCCTACAAAACCAGAATGCTTTTCATGACACAACAGATAATAAGCACCACTAGGGCAGGTTTTCAGAACACTAGCATGAATTCCTATTTAATCTTCATTTAAAAAAAAAAAAAACTAAAAATGGAGTATCTGTAACTTGCCCTTTAGACCAAGATTTCTCAGATTGAATGTAGCTGATGAAATTGAGATATCTCTAATCAGAATATACAGCCTTAAAGATAAAAACAAACTCTGAGACAGGATCTCACTATGTAGCCCTCCGTTTGCCCCCAACCTGTAATCCTCCTGCCTCAGCTCCAAATGGGAAATTATGGAAAGGTTTGTGATAGGTTTTTCCAAATACATAAATTCTCACAAGAGTATCTCAGGACTAGTATGAAAAAGTCACATTTGTTTTAGGTACAGCTTTGCTGTGCAGCTCCAAAGACACAGCTGAGAATCCAGTCAGAATCTTGCCTTTGTAACCTTGCTAAGTTAGTTTCTGCACCTGTTTCCCCTGCTGCAAAATATTCCCCATTTTAAGACATGAACAATACTTACTACAAACTGTCTCATACACTCACAAAAAAAAAAAAAAAAAAAAAAAAACCCAACAGTCAAAAAACTTGTAGTAGTGGGTCCTGTTAATGAGACAGTATTTTGTATGAAAAAAATAAGAATCTGGTGTGCTGCCATGTACTTTTCTGTGGGTGGGACCAAGACAATCTCTTGTGGACTGTTAGCTTCTGAAACAAGCAACTTATTAAAAGTTAACTTCATCAGCCAGCCATGGGGGCTCACACTTTCAATCCCAGCACTTCAGGGTCAGAGGCAGGCAGATTCAAGTGAGTTTGAGGCGGCCTGATCTTTTTAATGCCTGAAGTCCTCCTCAGGATGCTAAGGCAGGACTGCTTTAAAGCCAAAAGAGCAAGAGTAGCCCGATCAGCACAGTGAGTCAACTGTCCCAAAAATAAACAAAAGGCAGTGTTGTTTGTCCTCCCCCAGTCCTGCTATCCCACAAAGGGAATGGGCTTCATGTTCAGTCTGTGAACTGCGCAATGTTGTAACAGACAATAGCAATGTGAATTTTCCCTTTGCAGAATGGGAATCTGAGTAAGTTATAAAAATAGATATAAAGTTAAAAGACACAGAAACAAAATAACCCATTGTTCCGGGCCATACTGTGTAATAACTGAGGGCCAGCCACTGTTGCAGATGACAAAGGGAGGGAGATAATAACTGACTGACTGCTGTTCTGCTTCCCATGTCAAGGGGAAGCCAGAGATTGGCTTGGCTCTCCCCCACCCCTTATTTCAGGTTTTTCAAAAGCTGAAATGAATTCTTGCTGAGCCTATAGTGGCTACAAAGTGTTATTAGTTCGAAACAGCTTTGGAGTAAAAACATATGCAACTGTAAAGGTCTTTCCAAAAGTTATAAGCTTCTATGTTTTAACAGTTGTTTACGGTACTGCATCGTTCTGTAAACTGTGAGACTAGCCCTTCATTACATTAAAACAAAGTGGAGGAAAGTATTTCTGCACTTTCAAGTAGATGGGATATAAAACACTAACATAGTCACTAGGCAAGTAGTGTGTGTGTGTGTGTGTGTGTGTAGGTATGTATGTGCACACGCAGGTGTTTGCACACATGAGCTAGGTACTATCCACACCTCTAGTATGCCAGAATCACTGAGAAGCTGGGTAGGGAATCCTCATTGGATAGACTAGAAAGACTCCAGCAACTCACCAGGGATACTACCAGTTAATTCGAAAGAAAAAGGGGCATTCCCCCAAGTGCCAGTCTGACACACTTCGGAATCAGAGACATTAGCATGTCAAGCTGAGACTTTTCGGCACAGTCCTTCCTTTTGCCAGTGACTCCCGATACTGCTTACACTGAGTCTACTCGACATTACACTCCACCTAGAATGTCACTGACCTGTTCCTGTTTCCCCATGACACACAAGGGGCATCAATGACAAGGACACCCACTTTTATTAATAGTTCAATTTTAAATAGAACTCTGTGGAGGATGTTTACCAACAGGAAACACCTGCCATGGGCTGCCAACTTGTAAAAGAGCAAACTCTAGAGGAAGTCTGTAAGGCTTCGCATGTGACTAGCTTTCCCGTCCTGACTCACAAGTGTGCACTGTTGGGGCAATGCTGGATGGAAAAATCCAGTTTTCAATAAAATGTAAATATCTTAAACAACAAAGCCGATGGCCTCCTCACAGAGGTACATTTTCAGAGCCCTCAGCCAGCGGGTGTTACAGACTGGTATCTTCTGAACCTCGTTTAAGCTTCCACCGCCAGACCTTCTGAGGCTGCAGCTACCAAATCAATCTGCTTCAATGTCACATGCAAAAGGAAACCACTTTCCCAGACAAAAATAAAGTGCACTAAAGCAGCTATGGTCCAAAACACTCAATTTACTTATCATAATCACAAAGTCTTGAGCCACATACCCATCCCGCCAGCACTCAAGAGGCTGAGGAAGGGGAGCCTCAGTTTGAGTCCAGCCTGGGACACAAAGCAAAACCTTGTCAAACAAACAAACAAACAAACAAAAACACTTTAAAATAATAAACTTTCCATTTCTGAACTAAGCTAAATATGTACTTTGTATTCCACAGCCCCATCTAAACTCACATTCCTTACTACCATCGATTTCACAAAACAGTAAGTGCTTGCGAAAGGAATGTCTATCACATATTCAGTGATACGGAATGACAGGGTGTGCAACGACAGCCTAACTTATTTAAACCATTTCTACAATGGCTCATTTTAAAACTCAATACAGCTTATAATCCAGATGATAGCATGTTAGCAAAATGGAACAAATACCTTACTCTAAAAATAGGGCTTTGGAAAAATCAGTATTTTCATGTCTTCATGTGTATGGCGTGCATGCCTGCATGTCTATTCCCATGTGTGGGAGTGTGGATGTATATACACACCTGGAGCTCCGAGGTTCATATTGGGTATCTTCCGCAATCGTTTCCTACCGTAACTACTGAGGTGGTGTGTCTCGGATGACCCAGAGCTTGCTCATTAAGCCAGTCTAGCTGGTCATTGATGCCTCCCTCTTATCCTGCCAGGCTCTACGATCCTGGGATTATAGACAAACCACAGTACAGGCTGAACATCTACTGCTGGGGAGCCCAACTTCAGTTTAGGAGGCAATTGCTTTATCCATTAAGCCATGTCAACCCCAAAACAGCATGTCAGAGGATGGAAATATTTGCATTCTGAAGTAGACATGTCTTGAAATTTCTTAATTTATGGTTTTGATTTAAGAAAAAAAAAAAAAGCTAGGATTTAGCTCAGTAGTAGAGGGCTTTCCTAGACCATGCAGAGCCTAGGTTCAGTTTCTGGCAGTGCAATAATCTAAAATACACTGGATGATAAAATTCTTTACTTGCCCCTACCATTGAAAAGTCCTAGATTTGGGGACAGATAAGAAGCATATGGCTCAGTGGCATCAGAGTGCCCGGCTAGCATCAGTGAAGACCAGACTCAATCCTCAGAACCCACCCACCAAGTGCTACTACAATGTATACATAATAGAATCCTGAGGGGGGGGAGAGAAGGGAGGGGATCATAGTACCAACTCTGTAGACACTGTAAAAGTTTATTTCTAGTTCATCCCACCGACACCTCTGACAGCTGAGATGACAGTCTTCCCAGCACATGGTCTGTGGAGCCCTTTTCCTGGTGATTATTTTCCCACTCCAGTCCACAGGTCTGCATCTTCCATCATGATATTCATTTTAAAAGGTAAAATTGTCAATGCAACCCTCAAAATGCAAGTTTATTGAATAAAGCTGAGAGGAGCAATAAACAGACAAAAAATGCATCCACACCTAAATAAAAAATGTACGTATTTACAAAGTTCAGTAACTGTTAGGTTTTCACATGCAGAGGTTATGCACAGGAAAAAGTTGGTAGTAGCTTTTAGATGTCCTGAAATGCTGGAAAGCAATGGAAAGACAAACAAATTAAGGTTCCTATAGGACAATTAACAAAACCTATGCAGTCCCCGCTTAGTTAAACATTCTGGTTCCTAACCCTCCTTTTAGGCACAAGCAAGTTGCCACATTCTTTGAAATGGTTCACAGTGACCATTAGTCATGTCGGGCTACAGGAGCAAAGTTAAATACCCCTTTATTCAAACCACCATCCCATTCAGGAAGAGTGCAACATGCCTCCGTGAATAAGGAGAGAACTTTAAGCCCAGGTTCTACTCCCTAAGAATGTGAATGAAGAAAACAAGTAGTGTCTGTGCAACACAGTGCAGTTATCCGTACAGAATGTTCTTAAGGCCGTGGCAGTCTATAAATTAAATCGGTATTCAGTAAAAGAACTTACTATTGACTACACTTGGAGTGCTCAACACATCTGAATATGTACTGTTGACATAGGCGCTGCTTAACAGAAGAGACAAATCACACACAGTGTGAGCAACACAGAAGCAGGTGGGGCCATGAGGTTTATCTACTACATTGGCATGAGTAACAATTTACAAGTCAACCAGTATTAATATGTCCCTTTATGTACGTGGAGATCACTAAGCTACAAAATAAGTTCATTGTAAGTTTTTGTACAGCTCTGTATCATAGAAGCAAACAATAAACAGCATTGGTTCCTCCGTTCTCTGAGTGGCCGGATCATTAAACAACCTGTAGACGTTGCGCATGATTACATTAGATGAAGCAGGCAGGTCTCTAGAGTTGTCACAATCAATAAGTCTAGTGGCACCAGTGAAAAGAGTGCCAAACCTTACATTGGTAAGAAAAAAATAAGAATTTGTTTATAAGTATCCTTTGTGCTGAAAGTCAACTTCATGACTAGATATAAAAAGTCAGGAGTTCAGGGTGCCATGCAGCAGCACAGGTGGGTGACTGGAGACAGAACAGACGTGTATTCATATGAAGTCAGACATTCTTAATGGGTTTTATTACAGTAGCTGGAATGCTCTAAATTCATGAAAGCTTTTGAAAAAAAAATCTTCAATTCCCATCCCTTTAAAAAAGTGTGTTAAAAGGGGGAAAAAACTAATGATCTGGACAGATACAAAAGAGCATGCTGTAACTCCTCCCATCTCCCCAAACGCTATCTGGTGACAAAGGAGTTTCAGAAAGCAGAATGTTTTTAAAACTCACCAGTGGGAAACCTTCAGTTAAGGACCCACTATCTGACCTTGCGCCTCTGGTACCTCTTGGCAGACCAGTTATTCCTACACTGTAAGTCTACATTTCACATGCATGTGTGAGATGAGATGAACAGTATGTCCGCATCCCACATAAGTCAGGCTTAAAGTTTTTTCTAAATACTGTGTGTGGCACTAGGAATTCCATGCTGCATCAAGTCAGTACCAGCAGAAGCTACTGGACTCTGTAATGAAATAGGTAGACATGTACTGAAAACCAATACAAAAACCTGGTCCAGAAAGACCAGAATGATAATATGCAATTTTCTTAATTAAAATGGTCAAAAACGTGGGTGTTCTGAATAGAAAGAAAAGAGGTCTCAGCACACTAGACCGTGTCTGCAGCCTTTGTGTGTGCTGACTGATCATGACAACTCCAGCTGATTTGTTATGAAGGATAGGATACACATCTGCAGCAGTGCACATGAGAAATAAACTCTGAAAAAGGCAATTTCTTGGGTTTAGGAAGGACCATGTTCTGGGAAGTACTTCAGAGGAACGACAGTAGTTCTAGGATTATAGCCAAGAAGGACTGGAAGACTCAGAAGATGTCTCAGCTTCTCCGGGATTTTGAGTGTTGAATAAGCCACTGAAGTGTGATATCTAAAGATGGGGAAAGTGAGATTTAAGAAATCAGTGTTAAGAAATAAACACACGATACATTAAATGTTCAAGGCTGCATCTGTACTGCACTGTCTGAGCTTCAACAGGGCAATGTGAGACTCTGCCAGATAGCACCCATCAACTTGGTACCTTTATACTTGTGCCTGTCAGATCAGGAACCAATCCCAAACTGCCAGGAAGGCAGATAGGAAACAAAGTCTCTGAGCAAGAAACTTGTAACTGTAATAAAAGACAAAATAATCACTTGAACTTTGATGTTACTCAGAGACTGGCTTTCAAATGAAATGACAAAAACACTAAGTCTCAGAAAGCAAGCCTCAGTGTAGAGGAGGGACTGCTAAGATGCAGCTAAGGTACAAGGTCGCTACTCACGGTGACACCTAAACCAGGCTTCATAACCTTGTCACTGTTGCACTTAGTGCTGAATAATTCCCATTTAATGAGGGGAACCTTTCCTGTGCCCCACAGAATGTTTTAGGGTATCCATGGCCTTAACCACTCATTATGTGCCATTATCACATTCAGTACCACTGTGACAACCAAAATGTCTCTAGATATTTCAAAATGTCTCAGGAGTTTTATTCAGTCATAAAGAACAAAACTATGCCATCTATGCATACACACACACACACACACACACACACACACACACACACACACACGGCCTAAAAATAGAGAGAGGAAGAGCACTTGGGAAAGAGTGAAGTGAAATTACTAGGGAGGAGACAACAAAAGCGAAGAAAGAGTGTTAAGTATAATCTTCGTGCATGCAACTGGCATTATGAAACCCATTATTTTGAACAAAAAATTAATTTAAAAAGAATCTCCTGGGGAAGCACATGTATTTGAAAACCACTAAGATAAAGTAGGGCTAACAAATTGGGACTTTATCCAAGTCAACAGGAAACTATTGGATAATTTGAAATAGGGAAGCTATGTTAGCTTATTTTCGAAAGCCAGCAAGTGAAGTAGAACAACAACTTGGAGGGCTACAATATTCAGACTGGCTCAGCTCAATGGGCAGGACAGGAACCCAAGCACAGTATCCAGAGAACTGAGGCAGGTGCAGATGGGGGAGGACTGGAATCTTCTGAAGACATGAGTCTATTTACCCGTTGTCTATTTACCCTGACTAGCTTCAAATCCACAAAAACTACCTGCCTCCGCCTCCCTAGTGCTAGGATTAAAAACATGTGCTGCCATGCCCAAGCACAACTGGTTTGCTTCCCAAGTGGCTCACATCTCAAACTCTAGAGGATCTGACAAGAGGCATTTTAGATCTAAAGATCTGAAGAAAAGAGGCAACTAACTAACAAGGAACCAACATATAGTCAAAGCTACAGGGCCTAGAGCCAGGGAAAGTCCACAGACTGAGAAGGTGGCTAAAGCAAAGCACTCAATTACTGTCCTGAGCTCTTTAAAATGGACTAACTACCTCAAGGCTATGGGAGAATCCACTGTAGCACTCTATCCTCCAAGCTTGAAAGAAAACTAAATTCAGTCTTACATATTCCCAGCTAAGACACATTACAGAAATTATTAGACCACACACACACACACACACACATATATGTGTATATATATCAAGTACAGATTAGGGCTGGGAGCTCTACAAAAGTGAGGAAACGGTGATTTAACAATTGCCAAAACATATCTTCTCCATCTTTTACTACACCAGTATGAAATCAGAGGGAAAAGTAAGCCTGAGGTAGAATGACCACATTTTCATAATTAAGAAACTTAAAAAAGAAAAACCTTTTCTATCCTTCACGGCTACTGGACAGAAGGTAAGCTCCCAAAGACAGCTAAGTCCTTAAGACTAGACAAACACAGAGACGGAAAAGAAGATACGCTGCAGTCACAGGGTGGTAGGAATAAACACTCTCCTCTGTGGTTCCAGGACACAGTCCTCAGATCAGGGCACCTCCCCTGCTACATGAAGGGGACAATAAAACACAAAACCATGTGCACTCAAATACTTTTTGGAGCAATTCATTAAATTTATATTTTTGGAACTAAAGTATGTAAAAAAGTTGAAAAATTAATGTCTTGATAACTCAGTAAATAAAATCCATTTAGCTGTCAATTTTCTTTCTTGCTCCACACATATAGGCATTCTGATTCCTATAACACTCAGTTTGAATCTAGCCTCAGTAACACTGAACACATAAAGCGCTGAAATTACAAACTATTACTTCACCCTAGGAGCCATGATCAGCCTCAAACACTACTCAACTTTTACCACCACTGCCAAATCCCTTGTCTCCTTAATAAATGAACCCAAGATTGACTTCCTCTCATCTACCTATCCCCACCCCTCTCTGAGACAGAGCTCTGCTACCAAGCTGTAACTGGCCCTCACCATGTAGCCCAGGCAGGCCTCCAACTCAGAGCGATCTTCCTGTCTCAGCATCTCAAGAGCTAGGACTACAGGTATCCACCATCATGCCTAGCTGACTATTTTGTTGTTGTTGTTGTTTGTTCCTTTAGAAAGATTATCTGGCTCATTCTTGACAGTAATAAAAGATTATTTTTCCTCCCAAAGTTTTCTATTTCTAATTTAGTAAATATCAGAAAATATTTAAAGAAGTAGTTGGGTTTAAAGAAAAGTACAAAGCCCTAACCTACAGTGTGGAGCAACTGTCCTCCTGACATTCTGTACTAAGTCTCTGCTATAGGGAGTAAAGGATGTTTAGAAAGATCTGTGTCGGGCTGGGGAGATGGCTCAGTGGTTAAGAGCACTGACTGCTTTTCCAAATGTCCCAAGTTCAAATCCCAGCAACCACATGGTGGCTCACAACCATCTGTAATGAGATCTGATGCCCTCTTCTGGTTTGTCTGAACACAGCTATAGTGTACTTATATATATAATAAATAAATGTTTTTTAAAAAAAGAAAAAAAAAGAAAGATCTGTGTCTCTACCCCTTCCAGTTATGAGAACCAAAAGGAACTGTCTCCAAACATCTCCATACATTGCTATGTATCCTAGGGTAACAAGGCATCAGTTAAAAATGTGAGCGTACATTTAAATTAAAAGACAAAAGAGAGAGAGAGAGAGAGAGAGAGAGAGAGAGAGAGAGAGAGAGAGAGAGAGAGAGAAAGAAAAAAGAAAATCCCACCATCTAACAATGCCTCCATTCCCATACAGCACAGTCCTTTCCAACAGCACTCATTTCTTCCAAAGCCACCATTTCTTACCTATATTATCCTTTTCTTTGCAAGAAATTGAATAGCAGCAAATTTCTCTATCCTGAATAGCAGACAGGTTCCTATAAGAAACACAATTGGTCAACACTGATGGCCACCGTAAGACTTTTCACACTTTAGTCAGGTTCACTCATTTTCACTACTATACAAAAGAATATTTCCCATTAATAAAACTTTACTTTTTAGGTTGCCCAATTTATCAAACTAAGAACATGGTATGATCATTATTGAATAATATTATTATGCTTACAAAACAGAGGACAGTCTGTAATATACAAACAAGCTTCTCAATATTACTCTTCTTAGGACCTACATTTTTTCAATTAGCTGTTTCTCATCCAAGGCATTTGGAAGATCTCTCTTGTTTCCAAGTACTAGTACCTTTAAAAAGAAAAGATTATGGGTAAGTCTCATATATAAAAAGATCACAGAAACATATTGTAGTATCTGAATACACCAAAACTGCTTTCATGTTAACATATGCCTTAATCTTAAAGTGCACTTGAGAAGTATTAAATAAATAAATGCTTGTGAGTGACTAGTAGCCAATCTCATTTATGAATTGATCCTGGTATTGTACAACTCCCACCATAAAGACAACCTGGATTCAGTCTGAGGCCAACTCAGATTTTATTTAAAATCTTCACTCTCTGACACTCTAGGAGCTGAGAGATGGGTTAGTGGGGAAAGGCTGATGACCTGAGTTCGATCCACATTTCAGAAGGGGTGAAAGGATTCCCATAAGGTGTGGAATCATCTGATCTCCAAACTCAAGCACATATGCTTGTCCAATGACTTAATCCACAGCATTAAGAAATTCTAAGGCTGGGATGTCTGAGATTTCTAAGAAAGTCATAACCTTCACTGCTGCCAGGTGAGGCAGAGGTAGGCGGATAGTTGTGACTTTGAGCCAGTCTGCTCTACATATTTAGTTCCAAAATAGTCAGAGCTATATAGACACATTATCTTTAAAAAGAGACAATCTTCACAGCTAAGGGTTTATCTGTAAATCAAATACAGATTCGGAGATTCCAGCTTTTCTTTCAACAACATCATGGGCACATAGAGTCAGATGACACCCTGAATACCAAGCCTGCCAATATTCTAGCAAAAAGGGGGAAAGAAGCTCAAGGGCCCCCACCCCTAATTGAGACTCTAGAATAGTTATTGGCATCTAGAGGAAGGAGTCAGTTTCTTTAAAAGTGTAGCCTCTGGCAAACTGACCATGCTCTAACGGATGTCCCACATTCCTGAGAATACAACAGCATAAACTGAACTCAGTGGGTCACCAAAAAAAAAAAAAAAAAAAAAAAAAAAAAAAAAAATCAACAAAGTTGAGTGATGGTAGACTTGGGAGGAGTTATGGGGAGGAGTGGATGAGAAATATGAACAGAATACATTATATGAGGACCAGATCTAGTAGCCCCTGACTTTAATTCCAACATTCTGGAGGCAGAGGCAGACAGATAGCTCACTGCAAGGCCAGCCTGGTATACAAAATGAAATCTTTTTCTACACACACACACACACACACACACACACACACAACTGAAATGCTCAAAACTGATAGAAGTAGCATAGGAAAAGAACCAACAACAACAACAACAACAAAGTCGCTAGTACAGAGAGCATGCTTCCCTTGAGAGCAACTATGCTCACGGTTGCGAGCTGTCAATCTCTAAAATCCTTCCTTCCCTGCAGGATGGCCTGGCCTAAGCACTATCACAGAACTCTGAAGAGAGCTTCTTCCTAAAACCATCCACATCATCATAGTCCCTTCTTCACCACTTCTGCTCATTCTACAATTGTATCAGGGATATGCTTAAATCCATGCAGTCACATAAGTGTGGTCCTCTAGTGACAAGTGGCTCAGCATGTCAACCTAGCCATCCCCAAGGCTCTGTGCTCTGGAAACTGCTGCTTTCCACTAAGGGCCTGTGCCTGGAACTCTCCCCTACCAACCGACACAGCCTTCATCACATCCCCACTCACCCTTCAGATCTCCATCCTCTACCTGTGCCTTCCTTCTCAACTCCACCTACATAAATCTCTGTAATCTGTAAACACTTCTGCACCTATCTTCATACTGACTGCCAGAGCTGCTCCACTAAATGCCCACTCAATCTGTTCCCCTTGGCATGCAGTGTTCCCAACAATTTCTGTCTATTACATATCCCCAGAATCTAACACTGCTCTCACTACAGTTTGGTGGCTATCTGGTTAAGGCATCTATAGACAGTTCAATATCCAGGAGCCAGCAGACAATAAGCAAAGTTTTTTTGACCCTAGTTTTTAAGGACACTCTCCAGAACAGTGATTATTCTCTCCCACACACAAGATCTTTAAATCAACACAGAACTTTTCTAAGCTGACCTGGAACTCACTGCAATCCTGCCAGTCTCCCAAACACAGGGATTATAGACATAAGCAACCTCACCCAGGTGAGACAAACAATTCTTAACAAAAAATACTTCAAATAATTCCTTCAATGAGAAAATACCATAAGCAGTAGATAAAGATATAAAAGATATATTCAATTTCACAGTGTTAGGGCCATTACTCTTAAGCTGTAAAACCGAACATATTTTACTAATTGCAAACATAATTATCTCACAGGCTCCACATCCATGTACAATCAACAAACTGCACACCAAAAACACCCAGAAAGCAAGGCGGGAGGCTTAGATCTCTAATTCTAGTGCTTAGGAACTGGGCGGAAGGATGACCAGTCTGAGACTTGTCTCAGCTATGCAGCAAGATGCAGACCTTCCTGGGCCTCAGTGAAATTGACTCATAAAACAAAAATAAAACTAAGCAAAAATTATTGGGGTGGGGAGAGCACTGCAACTTCACTGAGAATGTACAGACTCCCCTTAGGTGTCACTCCCTCAACAGTACAGGCAGCAACTATTACACAGCACTTCTGCTATATCACATATTATTAGTAATCTAAATGTAATTCAAAGACCATGGAAGAATATATGTAGTTTGCATGTAAATACTATGCCATTTTCCACAAAGGACCTAAGAAGCCAGGTATGGTGACAAACTCCTCTTATTCCAACACTTGGGAGACTGGGCAATAAGATCACATGGTCTAGGCCACCCGGGCTACATCACAAAGTTTAATCTTAAAAAAGGGAAGGGAAAAGACAAAAAGAGAAGAGAGAGAAGAGAAATGAAGAGAAAATAAAGAATAGAGAAGATCTTGGGACATTTGAGTCTACATCTGTGGGAATTAGGGATCCTAAAACCATTTTCTAGGAATACCAAGATTGACTCAATCTCAATGTTAAATATGTAACTGAAAATAAAGACAAGCAGATTCTCCAAACTTACTGGAATTCCTTGTAACTGTGGTTTATCTAGAAGATTATGCAGTTCATTTCGAGAGGCTTCTATCTTTTCTCGATCTGCAGCATCTATCATGTAACTTAAAAAGAAAGCAAAGTGATCTCAACGTGCCATCTCTATGAATCTCAATGAACTAGAATTAGAGATTTTAGATTTTCTTAAGATTTACAGTACTGAAACTGCTAGTGAAAAGACATTACAAAACAACTTTTTCTTTGAAGAGTAACTGGCAGACCAAAACGAAACAACAAATAAGGCAGTAACTTACACAATTGCATTGACTCCTCTGCAATACCGCTCCCACATGCTCCGGAACCGGGGTTGTCCTCCTATGTCCCAGATCTTTAATGAAAATAAGGCGATTCTTAATATACTTCAGGTAGTCATTGTGGAAGAAGTGGAGAGCAATCTCAAAGACATGTCAAATGTTACAGAACCAAAGCAGCCCTAAAAACTTAAAACGCAAACTCAATCTGTAAAATTTTAACTTGAAATTCTAAAGATGTGGATACTAGATCTAAAATCTGCTTGAGCAATGAGTTGGTCAAATATGACAATGTGATATTTAATAACTATTAGCCAACACATTTCAATCATGGATGTACACAACTTTAACATCTACAAAACCAAGCAACATCCAGACTTGGATGTCAAAACAAAAAACAGCAGACTGAGATTTACTAAAGTTGAAGTGTGTCTTTTTTAATTGCTCTGTAAATAACAGAGTCAACATTCCTTCCCTTAGAATTTTCCATAAAAACTTCACTGTTCTGCCTGCTCTATTAGGCACTGTGACATACAACTCCTAGTTAGGGCACTCCAACTTAAGCACTAACATTGGCAAAATGGGTAGAGAGACAGGCAACAAAATGAAGAAGAGTGCAGGCTGGAGAGATGGCTCAGTGGTTAAGAGCACTGACTGCTCTTCCAGAGGTCCTGAGTTCAAGTCCCAGCAACCACATGGCGGCTCACAACCATCTGTAATGAGATCTGATGCCCTCTTCTGGTGTGTCTGAGGACAGCTACATTGTACTTTCATATAATAAATAAATAAATCTTTTTTAAAAAAATGAAGAAGTGTGCCGTTGAGAGACACGGAGAACTTGGCAAGCACATCTGTCACCAAGAACTGGGTAAAATGGTAACTGGCTCAGGCTAGAGGACTAAACTTGAAGGAATTACAGAATGAAAACAAGAGCTATAAGAACAAGTCAAATCCCCTAACAGGAACAAAAAGGAAATTATGCTAAAAATGTGCTACACAAATATACTTATTTTGGTTTCAACTTTAGGCTTAATAATGAAGAAAAGAAAAAACTGGATTATGGTATCTGCTACCACAAATATACTGAGCTAAAATTATATTACCAACTTTCAATATAAAACACTACTGAGGCAGAAGACGGGACTGTTATTTTCTGGAACTCTCAGAATATCACAGGGTATCTCTACCAACCGATGTGGTAAGTTCACTTTTATGGGCTTCCACATTGCAATTCTTAACCACTTCAACCACCAGAAAACACCACTAACTGGTCTACAGTCTTTTAGAACATGCCATCCATTACTTGGCAATTATAAGCAGCAGGTAAAACCAGAGAAAACAAATTTTTCTGATTACAATTTAAACCAATTATAAAAGGGACAATACATAACATACATGCATGCATGCATATATACATACATATACACACATGCACATGAATGAATACACACATTCATGCACTGAGTATGAGAAGCTGACGTACCTTTATTGTGACGTTACCTTTAGTTACTTTCCTCATGTTAAAGCCAACTGTGGGTATCATATCTTCACTGAATTGACCAGACTAAACAAAATAAAATATTTCAAGTTAGATTAATCAGTAATAAGGAACCATAACATTATATAATCTTCTCATTATCAATATTGCATTTGTATCTATTTTTTAAAATGGAAACATCTGATTTTTAAAAGGGTATTTGGAGCACTTGTTGAATGGGCCTGGAAACCTGAGGTCCAGGCTCGGACCCGCATAAAAGTGGAAACCCCCAAAGTTGACCTCCACATATACCATATGCACCATGGTAGGCATACACACACACACACAACCAGTAATAAGTAAATAAAAAAGCATATGTATTTGGGACAGACAAAGCGTATGTATTATTTTTGGCAGTTCACACCTGTAATCCCAGAACAAGGACTGTTGAGGCGGAAGAACTGCCACAGGTTTAAGAGCTGCCTGGCCTGAACTATGTACCAACACCCTGTCTTAAAAGGACATTTTGGAGATGTACTGGGATTTCTTATAGGGAAACTTCAGCCAGGTATAGTAATAAATATATATATATATACACCTGTGTCACAGACATGGATCTCTGTGAGTTCAAGGTCAACCTATTCTAAACAGTAATTTCCTGGCCAGATAAGTCTATATATAAATAAAAAGTGGGAAGGGAAGCTGGAGAAAGGCCTCAGCACTTAAGAGCACTGCCGGCTGGCTCTTCCAGAGGCCCCAGGTTGATTCCCAGAACCCACATGGCAGCTCACAACCATCTGTAACTTCATTTGGTTCCAGGGATTTTGATACCTCTTGGTGTGTGTGAGCACTGTATGCACATGGTAGACATATATACTTGCAGGCAAAACACCCACATACATAAAATAAAAATAAATCCTTTAACATGCAGAGGAAGAGTTTTTAGAGTATGACATGAAAATTTATAAATTCTCATTTCTACACACATTTTCACCAAGAAATGAGAAGTCAAAAGTAAAACTTCAGTTGTATCTTCAGTGGCTAAATTGCTTTGGCAATAAATGTTAAAACTTAATGCTGAAACAAATAGTTCTGAGAAAAAATACTGATGAGTAGTTTATTAGAGTTTGTCTAATAGGGCTAATAAAATGCACTTTAACTTAGAACTTCATTTTATGAATCGATTTGTTGTCTTTGTGGCTTAACTTCAGTATCTGTGTTAAGACTAAACTTAGATGTTTTACAATAATGCTTTATTAATATTTTACATTCAAAATGCTCATCCAGGGACAGCAAGACAACCCAGTGAGTAGAGATGCTACTGACAAGCGTGTTAACTAAAATTCAGGCACTGGGTCCACATGGTAGGGTTTGAGAAAAATTTTGTGAGTCATCTGAACACATACACATGCATGCCTTGGTATGCATACAAATACATGCAAACACTCAACGCATAAATAAATATAATACTTAAAATAATATTCCTCTCTTTGGAATTATGTACTTTCAGATAGTTTCTATTTCCAACTGGACAACCAATAACCATTATATCACACTGTTTTTAAATCTACACTTTCCTAACAAATTAGAAATGGCATGGTAAACATCATACAGAGAAAACTACACAGCTGGGTCCTCATTTTCCCCCATCACTGTCTATTTCTGAATAAACAGTAGGTTTGTGTTATAATATTACAATATATCAAAGATTTAAAATTTAGAATTGTTTCAAATTGTCTTGATTCATCTCCCACATTCCAAATAAACTTTACAAATTAGTAACTTTGTTGACACATCAGTCGGAATTATTACTGCTCTGTCAGCAGTCAGTATTTAATGGCTACCAAGTCACTCCACAAAGCACCTGATTTGCCCTCTCAGTTACTACTCTAATCTTTTACAGCTTCCAATCCAGTGTCATATAACTCAGGAGTCTCACATTCCACACCATAGCCTCTGGTTCTATTGTGAAATACAACTTACTGAACCATAGTTAATGCTAAGTTTATGTGTTTACATCCTAGACACTTTACCAACTGTAAGCATTTCCCAGTTGAACAGGCTGACTTCTGAAATGGTCAACATGGTGTGCTGTGCTAAACCAACTGAACTTCTCTCAAGAGACCACTCAAACAAATAAGATTATTTTTGTTCCTGTGAGGCCCCAACACTGGCTTATTGTGTACTGTGACCTTATGTTACCCACACAAGCATTCTACAGTTTTAAGTTCTCAGCAATACTGACTCCAATTTTACAAATTAATTTCCTGTGCAGAACTCAGAAAGTGTTTTGTTTCGTTTTGTTTGATCCAGGCAGGAAAAATGTTAAATCATTACTTTCGAATATATTCAACATTATTCTCAGAATTTTCACTTAAGATATGTTTGTTTAAAACATTCTCACTAAGTAGCCCCAGCTGACCCTGAACTTAGGCAAATACTCGTGCCTGTGCCTTCCAAAAGCTGGAATTAGTCATAAAATACTACATTCAGTCAATATAAATTGTACATTAAAAAAATATATATATAGTGCTAGCTGGGCCATGGTGGCACATGCCTTTAATCCCAGCACTTGAGAGGCATATAGATCTCTGAGTTTGAGGCTAGCCCAATCAGAAAGCAGCCAGAGCTACCTAACGATCTCAAAAACAACAAAACCTAGTACTATCAAAATGATATACAGACATGCTGTGCCACATACACATAAGCCCATGAAAAGATGTTTTACATTGCTAGTCATTAGGGAAACATAAATTTAAAACAAAGATAGTATTGTACAAACATTAAGACAACTCCTAAGAAGATAAGATTTAAAATTCAGAAACTAAGTGTTGCTAGGTTTGATGTCATATACCTGTAATCCCATCTTGACTCAGGAAGCTGAGGGAGTAGAATCACAAATGTAAGGCCAAAATTTGAATTACACAGGTAGATCCTGTCTGGGGGGGGGGGAGGGGCTGCTGCTTATCAGAAACAGTGTGGGACTCTTCAAAAGCCAACAATGGATCTCCTACATGCTACAGTCTGGATGCAGCTTGTGTCCTCAGGACTCGTGTTTAAAGTTTGACCCACAGTGCCATTACAATGTGGGGTCTAGAAGGCATGCTGCTTTATCGGGAGCACCGCCTGAGAAAAGACCACAGTCTAAAGCTAAAGCTAAATCTTGAATTAAAGGTGAGTGGGGAAGGGTTTCATTTTTATTTTTCTATCCTTTTTTTCAATAGGAGCATACTGTCTTCTTCCCATATCCTTTTTTTAATGACTAACTGTAGAATTAACCGAATTACACTGATAGTGGTACAAGCAGCCTGTAATCCCAGCATTCAGGTAACCGAGGCAGGGAAATCATGAGTTCAAGACTACCTAGGCTACATAGAGAAATCTTATCTAAAAAGAAAACCAAAGCCAAACACAAAAGTCTACATATATTATGATTTCATCTTTACAAAATGTACAAAAAAGAGACAGAAAGCTGGTTACCTAGAATGAGTCTAAGAATGAAGCTAGCACGAGGGATCTTACTAGGAAAAGAAAATATTTGAGAGCTATATATCCACAACTATGCAACTCAGACCATTTGCTGAAATCACTGCTTTGTACATCTGAAATGGGTGAGTTTCATGGTAAGTAAACAGACACTTCAGGAGGTTTAATGAAGTGGGAAGGACTGAGAGCTAGATGTCACTTACTAAAGAACATTTGCCCAGTTTTGTAAAGGACTAGGTTTGGTCCCCAGCAAGAAAGTAAGACAACAGAAAGCACTGACCCACTCCCCAGGTACTACCCACTAACTTCCTGGCCACACAGATAGTCCCAATTAGCAGGCAATTGTCAATGGAGCCTTGTGAAACTGAAGAAAAGCTTCTGTTAGTCAAAGGACCCTGTCATTAGGACAAAATGACAGCCTACAGATTGGGAAAAGATCTTCACTAACCCAAGAGCTCACAGAGGACTAATAACTAAAATGTATAAAAAAATCCAGAAGCTAGACACCAACAATCCAAAATACCCAGTTTAAAAATGAGGTAGAGAGCTAAAACTGAGAATTCTCAACAGAGGAATCCGGAATGGCCATGAAGTGCCTAAAAAATGTTTAAGGTCCTTAGTCATCAGGGAAATGCATATTAAAACAACTCTGAGATTCAACCTTACACCTATCAGAATGGGTAAGGTCAAAAACTCAAAGGACAGCACATGCTGGCAAGGTTGCAGAGCAAGGGGAACACTCCTCCACTGCTGGTGGAAGTGCAAACTTGTACAACCACTCTGGAAATCAATTTGGTGGGTTCTCAGAAGATTGGGAATAGTTCTACCTCAAAACCCAGCTCTACCACTCCTGGGCATATACCCAGAAGATACCCCAGAGTCACACAAGGACACTTGCTTGACTATGTTCATAGCAGCTTTATTCGTAATAGTCAGAAACTGGAAACATCCTAGATGTCTCTCAATTGAAAGGATAAAGAAAATGTGGTATTATCTATACAATGGAATACAACGTAGCCATTAAAAACAAGGGCATCATGAAATTTGCAGGCAAATGGATGGAACTAGAAAGCATCATCCTGAGTGAGGTAACCCAGACCCAAAAGGACATGCATGGTATGTTCTCACTAATAAGTAGATATTAGCCATAAAGGATAATTAGCCATAGCAGGATAACCATGCTATAATCAACAGACCCAAAGAAGCTGAAGAACAAGGAGGATGTTTGAATCTTTCTCAGAAGGGGAAACAAAACAGATACTGGAGATCGACAGAAGGAGGGAGATCGGAAATCGTGGAAAGGGGGGTGGGGAGGGGAGCAGAGGAAGGAATGATAGGGAGAGCAGGGGAAAAAGAAGGGGGATCATCTGGGGGATAGGGCAATCTCTAGGATGTGATAGAGACCTAGGATGGAGAGAAAGCCCAGAGGGTCTAAGGGGAGGTGGGATCTAGCTGAGTCTCCTAGCATTCATAACTAGGGGATATGAATCCTGAAGTGGCCACTACTTGTAGCCAGGCAGACTCCCAGTGAAAGGATAAAGACAGAAAGCCACCCACAAAGCCTTCTACCCAAAATGTGTCAGGCCTACAAGATGGAGCAGAGACTGAAAGAATGGCCAACCAATGATTGCCCCAAATTGATACCCATTCCATGAGCAAGAACCAATCTCTGACCCTATTAATAATATTCCATTATGTTTGCAGGCAGGAACCTAGCCTAATTGTTGTCTAAGAGACTCCACCCAGCAGCCAATGGAAACAGATGCAACCCAAACATTGGATGGAGCTGAGGGAGTCTTATCTTACAAAGAGTTGGGAGAAAGAAAGACTGAGGGACCAGAAGAGGACAGGGACTCCATAGTAAAACCAACAGAGCCCACTAACCTGGACCCTTGACACTCCCAGAAACTGAATCACAAACTAAAGAGCAAGCACGGCTAGAGCTAAGTCCCCTACCCCACACATATGTAGCATATGAGCAGCTTGGTCTTCATGTGGGTCCCCAAACTGGAACAGGGATTGTCCCTGAGCCAGCCTGCCTGCCTGTCTGTCTGTCTGTCTGTGCATCCTATGCCCCCTAAATGGACAGCCTTGTCTGGCCTCAGTGGGTGAGGCTGTACCTAACCCTGCAGCAACTTGATGGGGAGGGAGTTGGAGGAATGAGACCCAGAGGAGGTGTCCCCTTCTCAAAAGAAAAGGGGAAGGAGGAATGGGAGGAGGACTTATGAGGGGTACTGGGCAGAGAGGAAAAGCTGATATTGGGTTATCAATACACAGCAAAAACCAGCAGTGATGGAAACCAGATGCACAACCCCCATACAAGCCTTTGAATAATCCTGTTTTCTCTGATTTACAAGCACAAGGTGCTCTGGACTAAGCTAAGAACTGACAAACCACGTTCCAGACCTAGACATTTATGAGGATTAATGAACCGCATTGTGCTCACTTGGTTTTGGTGGCACAGTCAAAATAGCAGCAGACATCAACCTCCTATCTTCCAACACCCCATTTTTTCTAATAAAGCATTCTCTATTCCTGTCACTGTCTCAAGTTACTAGCTTTCTTCAGCTGCAATCTTCTTCAGCCCCAGATCTTTTAATACTGTGCCAAAAGTGGATTAATATTCCTTATGACCTAGCAACTATGCTTCTGGATACAAACTCAAAGGAACTGGGAAGAAAAAAAAAGCAAGGATTCTAAGAGATCTTTGTGGGCTCCTGTTCATAGAAGCATCATTTAAAATACTAAGAGGTAGACAATCCAACATGTCTATAAGACAGGTAAACTAATTGTGATACATACATACAACAGAATATTACACAGCCTTGAAAAGGGAAGGAGATCCTGACACATGCCAATGAGCTAAGTGGAACTCAGTCAATCACAACAATCATGGCCTTGTTGAATGAGGCCCTCGAAGACAGTACATCTATGAGGTCAGTGAGCAGGCAGCACAAACAGAAAACTTTGGATACTTCTCACACACAACATACGATGTTCACGAACATGACAATGAGCCAATGCTCTTGTGCTCAGGGACTTCCCAACATTTAGATAACAACAAATCTCAAGGAGGGGATTGGGTCCACACATGTAAAGCTAAATGTAGTAGCATATGGCTGTAAGCCCAGTGCTCCTGCAGTGAGGTGCAAGGCAGAAACAGAATATTCAAGCACTAGCAGGCCAGCTAACGCAGCATATGCACAAGAGACCCGGCCTCACTTCCTCTTCTTTTGCTTCAGATACATTTTACTCAACCAAGTTTCAGGGATTCTATCTTGTGACTTTAGCTCATAGGTTGCGCATGGATAGCCATACAGAACGTCACACAACTAAATGAGTAAAGCAAAATGCTGGTAAGAGTCCAATGCTGCGGAAGGGCCTCTGGGTGGTCTCCAAAAATGCTTTTTAACCATGCAATCTTTCTATACACTTAAAATAATTTCCAAAGATAGCATTATTAACTTTTTTGATGTACTAGAAATCCCACCTAGGTTTTTGGTCATGCTTAGCATTTTTTTCTTTTCAGAGCTACATCCCTGTGGGGCAAGAGAACCGTGCCACCAGACACAAGAGGTAAAAGGTTGTGTGAGCCCAAGCCCCACAAAACTCAGAACTGAGTACAGTAGGCATGGGGCCAGCTCTCTGCCAAACCCTCCCTGCCCTGGAACACATAACCACAACATCCCACTGAGAGGCCTATGACAATCAGTCATATATGGGAAAACACCTGAAGTGCTCCCCTATGCTACTAGAGCATCACTAGCAGCTCAAACTGAGCCAATAAGAAGCATCTACCCCTGGATCCCACCCTACCCCTCAATGCTTATAAAGTCCCTATCCACATGGAATAAAGTGCACAAGTTATTTCACTGAGAATGATTTGAGAGTGGCTGTTTTACTGAGTTGTAACACTTTTGGGAAAAGTTTTCTCTCCCGAAGCAGTCATTGCTGGACCTTAGACCCACCTGGCAGGCCAAACTTACACCCCTGCCATCCCTGCTGCTGGCATTGGCAAAATCATGGTAGTGGGCAAGACCTGGGACCCTGCTACCTGCCCTGCTCAGGCTTCCCTTCTGAGAGCTGTAACCAGAAACTCACAAAATCCCCAGTTCCGCGGAGCGGAAGGTGACGCATCCTCTACCTTGAATGGCTTTTAAAATAGGGATAGTCAAAGAACAGTTTACAGCATCTTCTACCATCTGTGTTTGGTCTTAGACACAAATAGCTTTGCCACACATCTTGTACATAAGGGGCAGAGCAAATTCCATGATTACACTCAATCATAAGGAATTGACAGTTACTTCAGAAATGGATACATGAATACAAACCATATTGAAAATTTCTTCAATATTCCAAAGGACACTAACTTATAAGTGTCTTCTAATAGAAGAAAGCATGCTTTATAATTTGTGTAGAAAAAAAAAAAAAACCTTGACTTTATAACTGCCTGGTTTGTTGTTTGTAGCAATAGGAACTGATTTACAATCTACTTCAATGTCTCCATTGTAACTTAGAAGCAGAAAGTGAACAGTATGTGTGAATTCTTTCCCGCCCACGCTCCTCTTTGTTTGGAAATGCCTACATCACTGCGATGTGCTTCCTTCCAGCAGCTGCAGCACATGGCCCAGGGTAGATGCCACTATTAGGGCACTTGCCCAGGAAGGGTGAGGAAACTCATCCATCCTTGTCCATTCTTGCACCATTCTAGAGATCATGCAAATCGCTGGCTCCTCTTTTCAGAGCACTTGAGCCAGTCTTCCCTTCAAACACCAGCCATCTGGTCTCACTCTTACGCACCAATTTGGATTCGCTCCCAAGAGCAGACATACTTCCTCCCTACAGGACATTTAGTTGAAAAGTACAAGTTATGGGATTTATCTTAGCAACTAAATCTTACGATCAAAGCACAAAGCCCTCAAAATTCCCGCAGCCTGAGTGAGAAGTCTCTTCAGAAATATAAGCGAAGTGAAGGAATAGTGTACAGAACTATAAAATGAATGAAACGTCCCATTCCCTTTCAGATACAGGCCGCTGAGGCATTCTTTTTCTAAATGATGCAAATTCCCCACATGGGCCATCACACCAGATAAGCCAAATTCAGAAAAGTGTTTCTCTGAAGAAAAAAAAAAAAATCAAATAAAACTTGTTGCAAAATCCTAACAATGCAAGATTATTTTTTTTTCAAACCCAGCATTACTGGCGATACCAGATTCAAAAACAATCTTCAAACTACTCAGAAAATCCTTGGCAGAGACAAAAACAGCCTTCCACGCATGCTGCAAATAGGACCTCTGTACAAACAAGATCTCCACGAAAGCGCACTGGTATGTAGCCAGTTTTATATCTACCAATTCAAATCAACTGACAATGGCTTCAACCACGGAGGGAGGAGGTTTTTGTTATCTAGAGTGTCTACATAGATGAAAGTGATATTCCCTAGGTGTACAAGACAGGCAGGGAAAAGTAAGACACAGGCCAAGGACACTCACTCCATCACAGGCAGCCAGTGTTCAGCTACTGTAGCCTCACCTCGTGTATGTCTTTGTCTTTGACAGCATGTACAGAATTAACTGTGCCATACAGTTATAAGCACCTACTGTGTTCTTTCCTCTGTCGTCTTAGAAAACCATTCAGCTACTCCGCCTCTCCCATCACGCATCCACTTAATCATTCACTCATTTAATGAATAGAAAGAAAAGAGAAACAAATATAAAAATACTGCTCAAGAACTATTGCCTATGCAGGGCTGGAGAGATGGCTCAGTGGTTAAGAGCACTGACTGCTCTTCCAAAGATCCTGAGTTCAAATCCCAGCAACCACATGGTGGCTCACAACCATCTGACGCCCTCTTCTGGTGTGTCTGAAGACAGCTACAATGTACTTACATATAATAATAAATAAATCTTTGGGCCAGAGCGAAGCAGAGGTCCTGAGTTCAATTTCCAGCAACCACATGATGGCTCACAACCATCTGTACAGCTACAGTATACTCATATACATAAAAATAAATAAATCTTTAAAAAAAATAGTCTGTGCAAAAGAGGTAGTGATATAGAGCAAATGAGTATCCAATAAAATCCTTTCTGAAGTGGTGATTTTTACACGCTCTAAAGATAATGTTGGACAACTCTAGACAATGACACAAATTGCCCATTTCATAAAGTTACAACCAAGTGTTTAGACTGTTTTTGCCATAAAAAACCCAGTGTCTCCTCAGGTGCTGTTCAGTGGCAGAGCACATGTCTGAGCACACATACAGCTGTGGGTTACATCCCTGGATGTGTTTACTTTGATCTAAAGGTCAATGCAATGCATGATTGTACATGTATTGTACACCACATGGCACTATGTAAATATCTAAAAATTGTTGTTTTCATGTATCACTTATATGAATAACTTTAAAAGGACCATTAAAAGTCAAAACCAGAGCCTGGCAGTGGAGGTGGCACCTTTAATCTCAGCACTTGGTGGCAGAGGCAGGTGGATCTCTCTGAGTTGTAGGACAGCCTGGTCTACAGATCAAGTTCCAGAACAGCCAGGACTACACAGAGAAACCCTGTTTCCAAAAACAACAACCGTTTAAAGACAACTGTCACGTATCATCCTGATTGTGATACTTGAAAATGAATCTAGATCTCTACACCTCAGTCTAGCTGTATCACTTTTGATCAGATACAGATATAGAAAAAAACTGAACAACCTCTCACAGAATGAACACAAATTGCTTTTCCTAAGTTCCTACACCAGACTGTGCCTCATTGCTTCAAATGCTCACTGCTCCCTTTCCTCTAGCTTCTTAGTCTCAAAAGCCACCAGAGATTAAGCGGCTCTGTTTCTTAGCAGCTGGCCTTCAATAAAGTACTTTATTTAATGTGGTACATTCCTTTCATCTGTGACGCAAGCCTGCCCCTGGCAGTGTGGTGTCCACCTTCTGTGCACCATTCCTATGAGGCACTCTAATAGACAAGCAGCTCGTGAGAGGCAAGCAGGTTTGCCTGGTCCAGATGGTGACTGCAAAGTTTATTTGTCAAGATGAGTAGTGGTAAGTTTTTATATATATATAGTCATGATATACATTGCCACAAATAACAATAAGGATTCCAAGACAGATCTTTTGACTAGAAACATTAAAAATCACATGAAGGTCTTACTATTATGTAGCATTAGGCTATGCATATTGAACATATCAGACCAAAATTCTCTCTACACCGACTTTCTATATAATGACACATGAGAATTACTAATGAAAAACCTGTGTTCCAATCTTAACTCGCGTGAAACAACTAATTAGCTCTCCTTGCCTGCCTGTTCCAGGGGAGCCACTCAGCAACAATGTCCTTCTCAAAGGCACCTCCTGAGGATTAAAATGTTCTGCAGCCCCAATTTCAATTAGGAGCAGTACACTCTCACTCTGGTAACCTCTATTCCTGAAGAACATTCACTTCCAAAGATCTCCGATGCTTCCTGAGTGCACTGCCTGTCACTAACAGCACTGTAATATGGTCTCACTCAATTTATGCCTAAAAAGCTGCCTACAATTTTCAGTTTGCCTATGTGTAAATTCATTTTGCTACTCAACCAACCCAGCAAGCACCCCTCCCCAACCCCCCACCCCCGGGCAGTATCTTCAAATATTCAGAAACACTGATAAACCATCAAAATTAAACAGATACCCTTAAGAAATAAGTTAGAGAGCTATAGTAAGCAAAGTATGAATGTATCTCTCCCAGGAACATTAAAGAGCAAGAGTAATTGTGAATAACTACATATTAACAGATATGAATTAAAATAGATTCTTTGTTTGTTAATACAGGATCTTACTATATATACCCCAGCATAGATTAGAACTTAGTTGTAGACCCTTTCTGGGATGGAGGAACGGATGGATGGATGGACGGATGGAAAGTAACAGCAAGGTGAGTCTTCGAGCTTTCCGTCCTTCTGGTAAGAACTGGGTATTTCAAGAAGTCAGAGGAGAAGGGCAGACCTGTCCCACTGCCTGCCCTGAAGTGTGTGTGTGCTGATACCTAGCTTTATAAAAAAGTTACAAAGGAAGTCCAGTCTATAATTGCAGCTCTTGGAGACTGAAGCAAAAGAAAGTTGTAAGATCTAGGCCATCCTAGACTAGAGTAACACCTCTATTAAAAAAAACAAAAACAAAAAACAGCAGCCTAGTGCAGTGGCACATCACTTTAGTCCTAGTGCTGGGGAGGTACAAGCAAATCTCTAAAGTCAAGGCTAGCCTAGGCAATAGAGTAAAAAGGACCAGGCCAGTCAGGGCTACATTGTAAGGACCTATCTCAGGGAAGGGAAAAATGTATTATAGAAAGGAAAAGTAAAAAAATCAAAATCCCAAGTTACCTTCTAAGTATCTATTAGAGTTTTACTGGGTGGTTGTGAGAGGCACCCAGTGAGAGAAATCAGTAGACTATAGAACCTAAGTCCTTTAGTCTAAAATTCACAACAAACAGCTTCGTGGGAAGGCTTCAGAACATGCTGTAATTCTTTCTCTAAGACTTTCTTTCTAAGTGTGTGTCTATGTAGGGTGTGTAGGGGTGTGCATGGGAGCACCATGTCCGCTAAGGATAGAGGAGTGTGATTCCGGTGAGCTAGAGTCACCAGTGGCTGTGAGCTGCCCAACGATGGTGCTAGAAATCAAACTCAGGTTCCTCAGAAAACTGAAAATAGACCTACCTGAAGACCCAGCTATATCACTCTTGTGCATACACCCAAAAGATGCCCTGCCATGCCACAGGGGAACGTGTTCCACTATGCTCATAGCAGCCTTATTTGTGATAGCCAGAAGCTGGAAACAACCCAGATGTCCCACAACCGACAATGGATACAAAAATGTGGTTCATTTGCACAATCATAAATTTTGCAGGAAATCTTGAGTTTTGCAGGCAAATGGATGGAATTAGAAAATATCCCCAGTGAAGTAACTCAGACTCAAAAGGACATGCCTGGTATGTACTCACTAATAAGGGGCTATTATGTATGCTAGCCGGGCGTGGTGGCACATGCCTGCAATCCCAGCACTCGGGAGGCAGACGCAGGTGAATTTCTGAGTCAGCCTGGTCTATAGAGTGAGTTCCAGGACAGCCAGGGCTACACAGAGAAACCCTGACTCAAAAAACCAAAAAAGAAAAAAAGAAAAGAAAAAGAAAGAAAGAAAGGTGAGGGGTGAGGTGGGGGGAGGATATTAGCTATAAAAAGAAAAGTACAGACTGCCCAGAATACAATTTACAGAACTCAGAAGGTCAACAAGCTGAAGGGCCCAAGTGAGGATGCCTCAATCCCACTTGGGAGGGAAAAGAAAGCAACCACAGGGGGATAGAGGTGTGAAAGGTAACAGAGAGGGGAAAAGGGGAACATGATCAGGTATTGGGGTGGGGAACAGGACTGAAGCCCTGAGGGCCAGCAGAAAGAACGGAAACAGGCAACCTCTGTAGGTAGGAGGTGGGGGGACCCTCTAGAATGTACCAAAGACCTGGGAGGTGAGAGACGCTCAGGACTCAAAGGGAGGGACCTGAGGTGAAATGCCGTAGAGTGGGGAGGGGAACTTGTAAAGTCCACCTCCAGGAGAAAGACAGGGCATCAAGTGGAGGGATGGGGGTTGCCATCCCACAGTCAAAACTTCTGACCCAGAATTGTTCCTGTCTAAAAGAACTGCAGGGACTAAAATGGAGAAGTGCCTGAGGGAAAAGAGGTGAGTGAAAGGCCCAAATTGGGATCCAGCTCAAAGGGAGGCTCCAAGGCCTGACACTATTCCTGAAGCTACTTACAGACAGGAGCCTAGCATCACTGCCCTCCAAGAGGCCCAACAAGAGCTGAAAGAATCAGGAATCATGGGTTAACTGTAACCTAGGAAACGGTTTCTCAGTGACTTCCTCACGTTTCTCACATTTGCTTAATTGCAGACCTAAATAGCTACTAATGATGTTGCAGTTTAAAGAGCAGAGTTTATTTTCCTAGAAGCAGAATGTGACCAACTTGACGTTAAGCAATTTATCTTGAAATACTCTGCCAATTGACTTTTTCCCCTTTCTGGTTCTTTGAGAAAGGGTTTCCTGCAGTCGAGGCTGGTCCCAAACTATATAGCTGAGGATGGGCTTAAACTTCTGGTCCTCTGCTCAGTCTCCAGAGTGCACCACCAGGCAACATTCAGTAAAATTGGGGGTTTTAACTATTATTATTATTATTATTATTATTATTATTGAGAAATACATGCCCCAGCTCTCAAGTGGAGGTCAGAGGACATTTCCTAGGAGTGGGTTCTCTCCTTCCTCCATATGAGAGTTGTGGGATTAAACTCGCTTATCCACTGAGCTATCTCACCAGTCCTAATAACACCGTTTTGAAAATACTGACCAGATTCTAATTCCCCTAAAATACTTTAAACCACAATGCATTCCTTTCAGCTATTCTCTTAATTCCTCCTCTATGGCCACGACAAAACGCCATGACCAAAGGCACCTTATAAACGAAGCATTAACCTGGAGCCCATGGCTCCTGCCTTCTCATTCAAGCACCAATTAGAAGGCTGGAGTTAGAGCTTCTTTGGAGCGAGACAGCATTTTAAACTTCTGACTTCTTGGGGTCATTAGAGTTAGGCTGTATTTTCTATCCTTTCAAGATATCCGTAGGACATTTCTCTACCCACATCAGTCTCTCCAGAGGGGCACAGTGTGGCTACAGAAAACACCAAGGATAACTCGGATTCTCTTTCAGTGGCTCCTCTCCATTCTACAGAGCACCGCACATAATACATTACCATTTGATCAGCCCTGTCAGTTTGAACAGCATTGTTTTACAGTGAGACTGGGCTCTTATATGAAATATTGAGTCATGGCATGTGGCACAGATTCCAAGGGGAGGGAGTGCTTTCTAGACAGATACATCATTACTTATTGCTATCTATAACCCACTTACTATTATCAAAGAGTGGCAGAAAACAGAAGGTCAGAAAGAGACTGTAGTACCAAGAATGTTCCTAAGGACTCATGATTTCTTTACTAAGAATGCATCATTGTTCAGGTCAGATGTGACGGCACACACCTGTAGTCCCAGCAAAGAGGAGACAGGAAGGAAGGTCACCAGCTCAGAGCCAGCATGTGCTACATGTTATAAATTCATAAATAGATAAATGCAAGGCAGGAAGGCAGGAAGGAGGGAGGGAGGAAAGAAGGAGCAGATAGGGAAGGAACATCATTATACTTAGAAGGATGCCTACTGCTGATGAGTACTATTCATAAAAATAGTATTGATGGTGAGCTGAGGATGTAGTTCACTGGGAGCATGGCTGCCTAGTATGCAGGAGGCCCTGGGGTTCAATTCCCAGAAGCATATGTTAATAACAGTAACATCAACAGTAGCAATGATAGTAATGCCAACACATCATCCACTTCACTGACCTCATCTTACAGAAACAAAAGTTTGATATCAAGGTCACAAATACAATTAAACGGTGTCAAAACTGTTAGTTAAGCCCAAGTCTAACTTTTAAAAGCTGCAAAATTATGCTACGGTTAAATATAAACCTCAAACACTCCAAGGTGATATGTTGTCAGGCGAGCAAGTCATAGGAAAGAGGAAGCCAGTGTTAGTGAACGGGTTAGGTACCCCTTATCATCACCATGACAAAAAAATGGCAAAATGCCTGGCAAGAAGGGACTTAGAAGAAAGGAGGTTTACTGTGGCTCACTGACGGATGGCATAGAAGCAGAAGCCAGGAGCTATGAAGGCACAAGGCTGCTCACCACGGAAGCGGAGATCCACCTCCTCCAGGGACGCCCCACCTCCTAAAGGTTTCACAACCTTGACAGAGTGCCACCAGCTGGGGACCAAGTGTTCAAACACAGGAACCCAGAGGCCACTGTACATTCAAAGCACATCAATCAATAGCCACTTGAGAGGTTTTCAAGGGGATGAAGCTGCCGGCATGCGACAGTCAACGCTGACAAAGAGCACCACTCCAAGCCACTGTGACTTCATCTAGAGCCTAGGCTAGTAATGGCAGCCAACTGTGTCAGCAGGGAAATAAAAGAGCTGAGAGAACGGCTCAGCAGGGCGGCCTAGCACAGGTACAGTGAGGTACCGCACGGAGCACTTTAGTTGTTCTCTCACAATAACCACGAATTTGCACAAAGAATCAGAAACTAGTGCCAGGCATGTGGATCATACATGTAATCCTAGCTCTTAGGAGACAGAGGCAAAAGGATAATCTTGTGACAAATATAAGTCAGCCTGAGCTACATAACAAATTCCAGTCTGGTTTGGACTATATAGTGAGAACCTGCCTCAAAAGGGCATCAAAAAAACAAAATTAAATAAATAAGCATTACACTATACTGCTTCACTATATTAAGTCAGTAATTACAATGTATCTGCAGAGTCAGCCCAGTGCTACATACCAAGAGAGTATGTTGTGCAAGCAGAGAGAGGAGTGCAGATACTTAACCACAAATAACTACAATTCTGAACAAGTAACAAAACAAGAAAACAAAGCATCATTACCTTTACCTAGGATATGAGCTGAGGTAGGCTCTACAATCTAGGACCCGAATGAATGTGTAAGCAATGCTATTTAAGGGAAAGGGGCAAAAGCAGAAGAACTGAAGGCAAAACAAAAAAAACAAACAAAAAAAAAAAGAGCTTAGGGGGCTGGAGAGAGCTCAGCTGGAGGACTCAGGCTGGATCCCTATCACCCACATGATGGAGGACCTCAACTGTCTGTAACTCCGCCCCATGGGCTCCAGATATGCACACGGTGCCCAGACTCGCATGCAGGCAAAACACCTTGTAAATAAAGTAAGTAAATACAATGAAAATAAAGAAGCCGGGCAGTGGTGGCGCACGCCTGTAATCCCAGCACTCTGGGAGGCAGAGGCAGACAGATTTCTGAGTTCGAGGCCAGCCTGGCCTACAGGGTGAGTTCCAGAACAGACAGGGCTACACAGAGAAACCCTGTCTCGAAAAAACCAAAAAGAAAGAAAAAAAGAGGGGGGGGGAGGGAGAGAGGGAGGGAGAGAGGGAGGGAGAGAGGGAGGGAGGGAGGGAGGGAAGGAGGGAGGGAGGAAAAGAGAAGAGAAGAGAAGAGAAGAGAAGAGAAGAGAAGAGAAGAGAAGAGAAGAGAAGAGAAGAGAAGAGAAGAAAGAAAATGGCTTAGTACGTTGGCCTCTCCTCCTGTCAGCACCACAGTCAAACACCCACAAGGAAGGTCCATTCCCTAGTCTCTCTCCCCACACGCATCTTGCTAATTCATCTACAAATCTTAGCCCATCTTCCAAAGCTTGCCAAGAGAAATGACAAAATCTCTATGTGTTTCTAGCAAGGTTCACAGAGTCAAGAGCCACTGGCAACGGCTTCATATGTACCAAAAAGGTGAGCATATTCCACTGCATACAAGCCATGCCCAGTTTCCAAACTAGCAGTCCTTACAGGGCCTGAAGAGCTGATCTTACCAAGTGGCAAAGCAATCCTAAACAGTTGACTATAGCTGTTTATAAGTCACACACAAAGTTCAACTGTGAACTTCAGGCTAAGTGGGCATGGGTAGCATACATCTATACGTCCAGAACTCAGTAAACAGAGGGCTAGGGATTATGTAGTTCAGGGCCACCTCAAGCTTCAGAGTGAATTTGAGTCTTACAAAACAAACAAACAACTGCTTCAGGCTGCCCTCAAACTCCAATTCTCTTATCTCAGTTCTCCACTGAGGAGCCTGGAGGCACATCCAGGTTTAGGTCAGTGATGAAGCTCCTCCTCTCCGTTCTCCTTTCACATGGTGAGGATAGGTATCACATACCTATGTGATATATCACTGGAACATTACAGGATTCATTGTAGGAACAACAATTTTCAACATAAGGATGGATAATGTAGGTACCCTGTACCCTGTCCCACTGTTTACAAGTTACAGGATTACAAACAAGTCAGCTAACCAACCTTACTATTGTGAAAACCTGGAATCTTGTACCTTAGATTAGAATAAATAAAACCAGCGCTGGCGAGGAGACCTCAGTGTCTTTCAAGGAGAGAGATGTGGTTTGAAGCTTTATGCCACAGGAGGGTACAGAGACTAAGTCCACAGGAAAGAAAGGGCTGGCCCTTAACCAAGGCTCTCCCCCCACAATGCCAGAGCTCTGGTCAAGGGTATACTTTGATGGGACCTTCAAGTATGTCTAGAATGTTGCTTTCTATTTGTGTACATTGCAATTTTAAAAACTTGCAATCCTCCTGCCTCAGCTTCTTGAGGAGTTAGGATTATTAGCCTGCACCACCAAGCCAGCTTAAATGTACTATTCTAATATCCGGTCTAGTTAAGAAAGAAAATGAGGTTAAGAATTTAGTTGAATGGAAGAGTATTTGCCTATCACAGGGCCCTGAGTTCACCGTCCAAAGCCTGGAGGAGGTGGGGGATGACTAGTAACTCTAGGGCTGAAGATCTCTTTCAGTCTGTCTCAGTGATTAAATTCAACCCACTCAAAAATTTCCAAGAACTATAAAAAAAGGCTTACTTCATAAACAAATGCTACTAATTCTTAAAGTATAATCAAGTGAAATTTGGACAGGAATTGAATCTAAATACCACACAAGGAGCCTTAAGAAGTGACGATTTATTGACTATGTTCTAACACTAGCACAGTGCTAAGCAAGCAGTTATTCATTTAATTCTTAACTCTGTGAACAGCTTAAAGATCACCTCACTTCCCAGAGGAAGGGAAGTGAAGAGAGATACTTCCCAGATGAGTTCTGGCCTCCACAACGTTCAAACCCAAACATGCTGGCCCCAGAGCCCCATTTGGTTTCATTCCCCAGCTCCCATTCTTTTTGTTTTTTGAGACATGGTCTCATTTGGTAACTCTGGCTGGCCTAGAACTCATGTAAACTCACAGAACTCACAGAAATCTGCCTGCCTCTGCCTCAGAGCACTGGGATTAAGGTGTATGCCAGGGCACCAGGCATAAAACCTACCTTTAAACATTATATTTTGAGCTCTAGAATAGTAATGTGTGTTCATAAATATACTTTTTGCTTAATTCTATATTTTGGATACTACTGATTTCCTGGAAAACATAGCTGAGCACCTAGTATATACCAAGCACTCTTCTGGGCAGTTAGAATGTTATCGGTGCCGGAGGGGAGCAGATTACAGGAGTGGAATAGGTAAAAGTTATGGTAAATCTTGTCAGCTTGACTAGACAGAAATACCTAGAAGATCAGTAAAGCATATCTCTATGGGATATATATACATATGATGGCTATGTTTAGATTTTGTTTAGTTTAGGTTTTTAAAGACAGAGTTTCACTCTAATAGGCTGACCTAGACCAACATTGCTAAGGCTGGCCTGTAACTCCTTCCTCAGACTCCTGAATCATGGATTTCAGGCATGAACCCCCACACTGAGATGAAGCTCTTGATGGATTATAGTATGACAGTATTATGAAAAATAAGTCAAAAGTAGGAGATAGGGCCTTGTTGGAGAAAGGTCATAACAGCAAGTCCTTGGGAAATATACCTTATCCCTTGCTGCTTCCTCTTCTGCTTCCAGCGCCAAGAAGTTAGTAACAGGGCTAGCTCAAGATGGCTTAGTGGATAAAGGCACTTATTGCCAACCCTGACAAGTTTAGTTTGATGGGCCCAAATGGTAGAAGAAAACAAGCAACTCTCACACACAAGTGTATTCACACACAAACAATTTGCCAGTTTAATGCTCTGACTAAGAGCATGGAGACTAGTGAACACTGACTAAAGCCTCTAGTCACAAGACAAACTATTCCTGTAGAATGAGGTATTTCAGCCACAGTGACACAGGAGTCACTAAAATAGGCTCCTCCCATGTGCTCACTGCTCAGAGTTTTTATATACTGACTCTTCCACACTGGAAGACACACCGGCTTTACACACGTCCATTTTACACAGGAGCAAACAGGCATTGAGGTGTGTGCTGGTTAGGTTTTGTCAACCTGACACAAACACAGACAGACCTACGAACAGGGAACCTAGAACCAAGGAATGAATTGTCTCCAGCAGAATGACCTGTGGGTATGACTATGAGGCACTTGCTTAATGACTTTTATAAACTTTTTTTAAAAAACAGCAAATAAACAAAAACATCATACACCAAAATTAACCAGACTCAAAATCTATACAACTTAATAAGCTTATATATGGTTACAATTGGCATTCAAATGGAAGCTATAAAGCTTCATATTAAATTTTATACTGAGTCTACCACACTGATTTCAGTATAGAATGTATTTTCTCATTTAGCTTCCACCAACCCCCCCCAAAAAAAAATCCATGACAGAATTAAAACTAGAAAAACCAGTAGATCTATGTCCGTGCCCACGGCTTTTCTCATCCTTCCTCATCCTCATGTTTGGCTTTTCTTCATGTCACTCTGCACCCGCACGTGCACCCGCTGTGAGAGCCATCAGCCCTGGGCTTGTCCTGGTTGTATAAGAAGAAGCTGAGCGAGCAAAGCCTGGAGACCACCTGTAAGCAGCGCTCCTCCGTGGCTGGCTGCAGCTCCTTCCCTGACTCCCTCAGAGATGAAGCGTTACCCTGAAGTGTAAGAATAAAGAAACCCTTTCCTCCCAACTTGCTTTTGGTCATGGTTTTTATCACTATACCAATAGAAAGCACACTAGGACAAGGGTTAGAGGGCTTGCAAACGGCAGTCCAGCACAAGTCAGGCCTTGATCTAGGAGTAAGGTTGGCTCTCCTTCCCTATGCTCTATCTTTCCAACTCAGTCACTTAAACACAGTTCAAATAAACTCAAACACATACAACTCATATGCTATTAAATTTAGCCTCATAGTAACACTTTGCACATGCTAAATTAACTGTTACTAAGTAAACTAGAACAAAAATACTTTTAGTATCATTCTACAAACACATGATTTCCTTTCTAACCCCCAGAAGAAGAAAAAAAAGTTCATTTCCGAAAAAACAAAAAAGGCTACTTCTTAGATAGCCAAAGCCTACAATTATTTTGCCAGTATAGTTCTAAAGACATATTTAGAAGCACACTGTTTTACAGTACTGTGGACTGAGTCAGTCTTGGGCAGCCCCTTGGAGATTACTAAGAAATCCCAAAAGCTCTATTAATTTTTAAAACTTAAAAGTGTTTATTCTCGATATGAGAAAAAATATCATTCTGGGGGCTGGAGCACCGGACTGCTCTTCCAGAGGTCCTAAGTTCAATTCCCACCAACCATATGGTTGCCCACAGCCATCTATCTGTAATGAGTTTCAATGCCCTCTTCTGGTGTGTCTGAAGAGAGACAGTATATTCACATACATAAAATAAATAAAAAGTCTAAAGGAAAAGGAAAGAAAGAATATCATCGTGGGCTTGCAAATGGCTTGGCAGGCAAAGGTACTTACCACTGAGCCTGAGGCCCTGAGTCTGATCCCCAGGGCACCATGGTCAGAGATCACTAGCCCAGTGGGCTGTCCTTTGACCTCCATACAGATACACCCAGAAGAGATGACAGAATAGTAAAAAGTAAAATCATTCTAGCGTATTAAACTAGTCAAACTATGAAACTAGATCCAAGTACAAGAGCCAGTATCTAATTTAAGAAGCAGAGTAACCTTTAAAAAAAATAGCATCTTAGAACATAAGGCTTGTAGTTGGGACTCTGAAGCCACTAAGTGAAATTGCCACATCTTAGAAAAACTAAAGACGGCTTGGGGGTGATGACACACCTTTAATTTCAACCCTGAGACAGAAGCAGGAGGATCTGAGTTCAAGGCCAACCTGGTTTTCAGAGTGAGTTTACAGGAAATCCAGGGCTACACTGAGAAACCCTACCTTGAAAGACAAGAACAAAAACACAAAATATTCAAATCATTTACCTGAAATAGTAGGCAAATGAGTTATATTATTTCCCTAGTTTTTCTTAAATATGACCTTCAAGAACACAAATTACCTTTACAATTACAAACAATATGCTAGTGATTTCTTAATTATACTTAAAGTGTGTGGTGAAGTCAGAGGACAGCTGGCAGGTCTGTTCTCTTTCCATCATATGAGACTTAGAAAAAAGTAGGATCGCAAAGAAGGGGGACAGAGGCAAGTAGCACCCCACCACTCTAAGACCAAAGAGGTAAACACGGATACCTGGAAACACCAGAAATCTACATCCTGTCATCCACAAGAGCTATGCAGCAAGCCACTGGACAGCTGCGAGGACGGACTGCATTACAGTTTGCCCTTAAGCTAGCGGCTGTGGACACATGCAAGGCTCTCCTTAAAGTGTGCCGCCTAGACACCAACAACGGCCAGGCAGTTTCTAAACGCTGCCAACGTAGAGTTGTCGGCCTCACACACACATAGCAAATGGCCACTGCTTCCCTGATGTCTACCTCACGTAGAGATGTCTCTATCCAGAAGAGCTCACCAGGAATACACTTGCAAGAATGTAATTTCTAGAATGCCGCATGAGAGACGTGTGTTCAAATCTTTGCATTCACTGCCAACTCCAGAATTCATCCTCAAGAAGTACAGGTCAGACTGCAGTAAACTGACCAAACCATGGAAAACACTCGCGATCCGTGATGAGGAGATGATCACGCATACAAAGTGTGACACACTAAAAAGTTCAGCTACAGTGAGCTTTTTTTATAGCACATCCTTCTATATTCTGGCCCTAGATTGCTCCTGTACCGGGGAAGCACCTCCTATTACTGCTGTGCCTTCCCTGATGGCGGGCCTCCGGCAAGCCCTGAAGTGTACTGACGGCAATCCTATCAACAGTGCAGGTGTTTCTGAGTGTGGTGACGCCATCTGCAGGTACAGAGGACTGCCAGTTCCTGTGGACAGTCACTGAAGGTGGTGAAGTAGGCGGTGGCCTCCAGTATATGAGAGACACTTCTCCTTGTCCTTCCTGCAGCAAATGCAAAAATGGATTTTACATGCTACAATGACCAATTTTTCTGTGACAAACTAGTCTTTTCTTGCCCTTGCTCTAGTTAATGCTGTTGATGGGCCCCTAGCCCTGAAGTCAATGACTGAACTGTAACTCATGCTCTATAGCCTACTTTAGAAATTCTTTTAGTCCTAATTCTGTGCATGCATCTGCATGTGTCAGGGTATGTTCGCATGAGCATGCACGTGCCCCAGGCGGCAAGAGGGATCAGATCCCCTGAAATCAGAGTTACAAGCAGTAGTGAACTGTCTGATGTGGGGGCTGAGAACTGAACCCATGTCTTCTGCAAGAGCAATACTCTCCAGCCTTTGAGCCATCTCTCCATTCCCTACATCCTGATTTTTACATATATTTGCAACTGAAAATTTGAGAGGGGGGGGGGATGTACTTATACAGTCTGCCTGTAAGACTAGGGAACTTTTTTATAACACATTCTGCTATATTCTGACCCTGACCCTGGATTGCGCCTGGATTGCTCCAGGGTGAGGGAGCATGAGGCATTCCTGTGGAAATCAAAGGGCAACTTGTAGGACTGGGTCTCTTCTTTCACTCTGTGGGTCTCAGGGATGGAGCCATGCTTAGTGGCAAGTGCTATCTGCTGGGCACTCTCGCCTGCCTAAACCTTTTTTTTTAAAAAATTGGATACACACTTGAAAATGATAAAACAAAAATGCTTTGAAACACTGACCTGAGTTCACCTAGATGACGGAAATACAAGTGATTTCTTCCATATCTCTTCTACACTGCCCTTCAAATTCCAAGCAGCCTATATCAACTTCAAAATATAGGGCTGCAGCGGTAGATAGATGGCCTTATGGCTGAGAATACATGATAAGCAATCAAGACCAGGGTTCAGACCCTTGGAACAAGCCTGGGGCTCACGCACTGGCAAACATCTGTGCATATAACCAAACACTGATACTCACATGAATAAATAAATTTTCTTTAAAAAAGAAATCAGGGAAGCTCTCTAGGGCTTCCAAAACTAAATTTTATATAATATATAGGCACAGTCCTCTCTGCCTCCAAATTCAGTGATAATCTGGGAGAAACTGGGAAGTTCACTAAATTGTCAATAGTCTTTAAACACCATCATCTAAAATGGATTTTAATGAAAACATCAGGTTTTCATGATTCTTAGATTACACAGAACAACACTGAAAGAACTGGCTGAAGCAAAGAACACAGACAAGCTGTTCCACAGCAGAAGGCACCAGGCACCTTACCTACATACAGAAGGCTAGCCTCTAGGAAGTTTTGGATTTGTTTAACATCTAAACTGAACAAAGTACAATACAAAACAAAACCAGTTTTGCCATTATTACCCTGTTAAAATGAGCCATTTTACAAAATGCAAATTAAAACCAAGTATGATTCTATATATCTGTACCTCAAAACTCAGGAAGCAGAAGGGTTATTACAAGTTTTAGGCCAACCTAGGCTTTGAGGGAGTCAAGATTAGCCTGGGATGCAGTGCCACCTTGGCTATAAAAAATAGCTTAAAATGAGTCTACTTTGGAATGTTAAAGAGAACTCAATAACAATGTGTATTATTAGCTAGCTATGTAAATGTCCATGATTGTCCACTGCTCCCACCTTTCCTGAATAATCACTTTCTCCTAATTTATGTCACTATATGTGCCTTGATTAGGGATTGGGGGTGTGGTCAATTGATAGCTACCATCCTGCACTGCACAAACCCCTGGGTTCAGCCCAGAACATCACCATATAAACAAAATCAGCACATAAAATCAACATTTCCCTGTACTTTATAGAGAGAGATACTTTTTAATTATCTAGGTATGTGTCTGTGTAGCAATGTAACACAATCACACATAACTCTTTCAGTTAACCACAATTAGCAGAACTATACACAACTTTTATGACATCCACTTTTAAGCCACATAATGTGTTCCTGTGAGTCACAGGGTTCTCAGAAGCCAGAAGAGGGTACTGGATCCTCTGGAGCTGGAGTTGTAAGCAATTGTGAGGTCCCTGGCATGGGTGCTGCTGGGACTGTACAAGTCCTCTGGAAGAGCAGCAACGGCTGAGCCATCCTTCCAGTCCCAGAAGAGGATCTGTAAAGGATCTAGCTATCCCAGGTCTCCACTCTACAGCTCTACGATAGACTTAAGGAGGCAGCTGAGAACAGTAAAAAATACACTGGCCTGAGCCCTAATTCTGTTCTGCTACCTGTCAGCTTTGTAGCTTGAACCCTTGGCCTATGTGGCTTGCCTAGCCACATCGCTAATGAAGGTAAAATCAGATGATTTAAAGTATCTACAAGCTCATAAACATCTAAGGCGGCTGTGGTGCTACAGGCCTGTAGTACTAGCAGGCCAGTGGCTAAGAAAGAAGAACCCCCAGTTTGAGGCCAGCCTGAACTATATAACCAGACCTTATCTCAAAACAAAACACACTAGATTTAGGCTTCTTTTATCTTGCTAAATAGCTTTTCTTAATTTTTGGCAGTAATAAACTTATCCAGGGATTAACTTTTTCAATTAATCACAATCTGAAGAATTACACACAATTTTATAATATTATCATATATTATAAAATATTATATTTTATATTATAATATTATCTATTTTAAAGATACATAATAATGCTTACAAGAGTTTACCCTATAGTAATTTGCCAAGCTCAATTACATATTTCTTAGTAACTATGCTATGACCCATCTAAGTGTCCCAGTAAATAATTACTCAACAAAACATTACATTACACATATAGGACACATGACTGATTACACAAATGCACTAACATTAACACAGTAACTGGATATTATTTCTTTTCTATCACATATCAGAAAATTAAAGTCTAGAGGTGTTTCTTTCAATAGCATTCAGAACAAATGACAATACTCTGCACCTCATGTCTCTTAATAAACTAGGTGCCATTTCAGATTTAAAAGCATACAAGAAATATATCTTTGTTCTTTTTTTTTCTCTGTATTCTTTGTTTACATTCCAAATGCTTTCCCCTTTCCTGGTTCCCCCCTCCCCAAATGTCCCATAAGCCCTCTTCTCTCCATCCATTCCCCAATCACCCCCCTCCCATTTTTCTCTGTTCTTGACCAGCTCATCCTTTTAGGATTGGACCAAGCAGCACAAGAAACAAATTAAGCTTCTCAATCTTTGTAAACTAGGCGACATTAATTCATTAAATCGTCTTCCAATATTTAGATAGATGCAGGGACATTAATACCTTCAATTCTCCCCTCCTCCCCCCAAAGTTGAGCCAAGGATCTCCATGTGTTTGCCAACAGCAGACTACCTAGTGAGTTCAAGGACATATGGCCACAGAGAGAAAACTCTGTCTCAGAAGAACAAAGACTAGACGAAAGAGAGAAGCAAGTTAGTAGTATCTAAGGTGTCAGCCTCTTAGCTTTTTAACCCCCACTACCAAGTATAGCCTTTTTTCTTCTTTCCCTAAATTATTTTTGCTCCGTGTGTATATTGGGGCTGGGTTCCTTACTGTGTAGCCCTGCCTGGTCTGGTACTTGTTCTGTAGATGCAGATCAAGCTGACCCTCAAACTTGCAACTACCATTCTGCTTCAGCTTCTTAAATGCTGGAATTACAGGTAAGCATCACCACGTCTTGGATGTTAACATTTTTTAACTGACAGACCATAATTAAGTATGTGTGTTCGGCAGGGGGGGGGGAGGAGGATAGTGTAATGTTTTATGATATATAGAATCTAGAATGATTAAATTAAGTTAAACACACCCTCTCTTTTTCGTAGGATATTCTTTTTTAACATACTTTCTACACCATCATAATTCAAAAAGAATAGTCTAATATTGATAACAGAAGGTTGGTTACAAACTTCAACAGCACTGCTGATAGTTGATAGTTATTAAAAAAAGAATCTAATTCAAAGGGAAGAGATGCTTAAGGTGCTTCCTTCCCACAAGTCATAAATCTGCAACTGAAGGTCACACAGGCCAGAGAGTCAAAGGAAATGAAAGCGGCTCAGTCCTTTCCTTGGGCCTGCTTTGGGAAGTAGAGCCACTATAGATATCTCCAAGTTAACATTTCCCTACTCCTCCCCGTTAGACCTCAGAGCAACTCCCTTAAGGAATCTATTGTTATCTGCATTTGATAGATAAGAAAACCTCAATCGACCCTACCCAAGGCAGATAAGAGGCAGATCCAGACTGCAAATCGACAGCAAGGCTTGAAAGTCCAGGCTTGTTGAATCAAGCTACACAGTCTAATGATAATACAGGCATGAAAATAAGCAGCACATCTCTTGAATTCTACTCTCTGAAGCAGGTTCTTGCATTTACTCCTCCTCCACAGCAAATACAACTGACCATACCAACACACCCACGAGTACCACTCCCATCTTGTCCAAAGGACAGGATCCCTAAGGAAACTCCAATTCGTATCTAGGGTAACAAAATGAACAGCTTAAAGGCTATAGAAAAGTTCTAGTATGAAAGAAAGCCTACAGTCTATTCTGTCTTATTCTCTTGGGGTGGGGGTGGGAGCAATATAGAAAGAGCCCAACATGAAGCACAGGAATTTTCCTTACACGTATATTCAGCCATCTTCAAAAGAAATTTGAGTCTCTGCTCCTCTTTCACGCCTGTTGCTCTATTACTACAGGGACTGAGTCACAAGTTACCTAGTTTCTCCCAGGGCAGTGTGTAGCCAAACCAGTCGGACAGCTCAGTTGTCTCCTGTGTGAGGATTGCAACAATTCTCTTGAAGGTCTGAGAGCTGCCGCCACGTCTCATCAGAACAATTGCAAAGCTCAACCTTCTAAGTGCAGCCCTAAGACTGTGCAGTGACTCCTTGGCTCCAAAGACTGACTGACGTTCACTCCCATTCCTTTCCCAACCAATCAAAAACCCAAAAACTCAACAACCACTCTCCCACTGAATTAACCACCACATCATATTTACCAGGCAATTTCCCTGAGCCTGCATAAGCTACGTCCCAATCCAAACAAATTCCTTCCCTAAGAGGAAAAAAAAAAAATCTCTCTGAAGACCAAACCCTGAAGATCCAGCTATCTAGTCGTTTAATACAATCAGCTCTGGAGAAACAGAGACTCGCCTCCTTGCCTTAATAAATACTGGGTTCTGAATGGTCTCGCCAACAGCTTCCACCAGTAAGCTAGGTCATCAGTTTGGTCTCCGACGCTCCAGGGACAAGTGACAAAGACCAAGCGAACTGGAGGTGCCAACCCCCCCCCCCCCACCGCCGCGCCGCGCATTCACAGAAGCGCCCACACGGGTTGCCTGCTTTCACAACGCGGCTCCATCGTCCCAAGTGGAGATTTAGGAGAGGCTTCCCTGTCGCAGGCGTTCCGGAAAAAGCCAGGCTCACCGGTCCGGGTGAGCAAGTGACAGGTTGGAATTAACCCTTCAGCCTCTACAGCCCGAAAGGCGGCAACTGTGGCAGGCTCGGATTAACCCTTTCCAGGCCGCGTTAAAGGCACAGCCCCCACCAAAACGCAACGTGGAATTGACCCTCCGGCTGCCGACCCTTCGGCTACAACCTCCGAGGCCCACACACGCAGGATCGCCCGGCCCGGCCCTCGGGGAGGTGACAGGCGCGGGACGCCGGCCAGGCCGCACGCAGAGGGCTGCTCACCGCGATGACATTGACGAAGGTGGTCTTTCCGGAGTACTGCAGCCCCACGAGCGTCAGTTCCATCTCCTCCTTCCAGAAGAGCGAGCGGAACCAGTCCAGCAGGCGGGAGATGAGCGCCAGCATGGCGGCGGCCGGCAGCGAGCGTGAACGAGCGCGGACGACGGCGGACACTGCCTCCCACGAGCGGGTATCGGCCCCGCACCCGCCAACGGCTCTTCGGCGGGCCCCGGGCGCGACTCGGACAGACACAGGCAGGCGGCTGCGACGGCCGGAGCCAGGAAGCCCAGCGGGTCATATGACTCGCCCTACCCACCCCCCACGCCTGGCCCCGCGCAGGCGCGGAAGCGCACGGCAAGAGCGGCCGGGTCCCGTAGACTCCGAGCGCCCGCCGGTGACATCGCCACCTCGTGGTGAATCAAAAGGCACAGTCTTCTATCGCCTTGGTGCCAATTCACTTTGATACATGCCTTTCCTCTTTCATTTTTTTTTTCTCCAAATTATTGGTCTCCCAGCCAGAAGCACGCTAACAATTTCAGTACTTGAGAGGTAGAGACAGGAGGATCAGGAGTTCAATAAATAGAAAAGGTGGGGTTACACGAATGACTCGGTGGTTAAAAGTGCTTGCCGCTCTTTCAGAAGACCCAAGTTCAGGACCCAGCACCCACATCTGGCAGCCCTCAACAGCCTGTAACGTCGACTCTGGGGGATCCAGATCCAGGCCTGTCTGACATCGTACACTCTGCAAGCATATGCACATACTCCCACAACGAAACACATAAATAATAATAATCTTTAAAAAAAAAAAGTTGGTCCTCGTTCACTTATTGATTGAATTTTTCTATAATTGTTCATTGACAATGTACCCTGAAGGAAAATGTTAATACTCTGAGGGATTGAACATGGAACTTAAAAAAAAAAATCAGGATCTGGGTTGGGGATGTAATCGAGTGGTAGAAAGCTTGCCTGGCATGTATGAAGCCCTGGGTTCCAGGGAGAACGAGGGCAGAGCCGGTGATGGGGATATAAAGTGAATAAATAAATCAATGGGAAAAATTCCTTCCCCAGCATGTGAAAGACTAGGGTTTGTGTCTAGCACAGCAAAACAATAGTAACAGCAAAATTCCTGCTCTCCTGCGGGTGACAGTCCAGTGTGGAGAACGGAACAGACGAGAAAATACCACGTGATGCTCAACATTGTAAAGAAAACTGAAGCGGAACAGAGAAGAAGCTGGAGAAGACTCGCTTATCTTTAAGTCAGGTGGTCCTGAGTGGAAAGGCTTGGGGGAAGTGAGAAAGAGAAGCAGGCTGACCTTTGGTAGAAGCACATTCCAAGAAAAGACCCTGAATGGGGAAGGACAGTAAAGTGGTTTGGGCTTTGAAGGGAGGTGTTTCAAATTTTAATTGAAAATATATATTTTAAAAAGAAACTCCAGCTGACAGCCCCCACTTCCCCAGTTGATTTCTGCTTCATATTTGTAAACCTCTAACTTGATGTTTTCTTTGCTAACTCTCACAATCAACTACCCTAGTCGTCTCTGCTGGAGGTTGAGCTTGCAATTTGATGGACTTTGGCTACCTATCTGCTACTCGCTATTTATTCTTTTACTTTTACTTGCTATAAACTTAACGGGTTCATTCATTTAAAACCAAAAGTGCAACTATTGTAGGTTATTCTCTGGACAAATACAGAAAACTGGCATAGATCGGTGGAGGCCTGGAGTAGGGAGAGGTGGCAAGACAATTCAGGGACCAGAGGGAGCAGAATATGGTGGCCCTAGTTTGGATTTGGTTATACAAGATGGGAAGCCAGGAGGTAACCTGAAGACTTAATTGTTTTTTATTGTATGTGTGATTTACCTGCACATGACTCTTTGCACCACATGCATGTGGTACCTGAGAAAACCAGAAGAGGATTTTGGATCCCCTGGAACTGGAGTTACAGACAGTTGTTGACCTCCATTACAGACAGACAGTTGTGGTCCTCTGCAAGAGCAACAAGCCCTCAACTGCTGAAGTACCTCTGTAGCCCCTATGGAGAGACTGACGAGAGAGTGTGTGTGTGTGTGTGTGTGTGTGTGTGTGTGTGTGTGTGGTGTGTGTGTGGTGTGTGTGTGTGTGTGTGTGTGTGTGTGTGTATGAGTGAATGAGAGACACAGAGAGACAGAGAGTATTTAATGGATAAGGAGTGTATTCATGCCATGCATAGCACACATGTAGAAGCCTGAGGAGAGTTTGTAAAAGTTGGCTCTCTTCTTCTACCATGTGGGTTTCAGGCTTTACAGCAAGTGCCCTTACACGTTGAGCCATCTTGCCAGACCTCAGTTTAGATTTTTCAACGTTTCCTGGGAGTGGATAAGGAATATATTGCTGCCAAACCTTGACAACCTGACTTCCATCCCCGGGCCTCTCACAGCAGAAAGAAAAGCAATGACTATAGCAAGTTGCTCTCTGATCTCCACATGCCTGGCATGCTTATGACTCTTGTGTATGAATCAATACATAAATGTTAAAAGAATTTGTTTGTGCTAAGGTGCAGTGAAGCAGACCTGTGGAAAACTGTCTCTAGCAAGACAGTGTGGGTGATTCTTCCTCTGTCCCCTAAAGGATGGGACACTTTGGTTTGAGGTTTCTCATCTCCGGAACTGTTAGAAGAAAATGTTCTGTGATTTTAAGCTACTTAGTTACTGGAGCTTCAGCTCTAAAACCTACAGGAGGAGGTGAATGGAGGCTGTGTTGGAGGCTCGTGAGGAGGCTGTGTGGGAGGCTAGCTCAGAACCCTGTTTCTCTGGCTTATGGAGTCAAAAATGGTAGCTTGGCCTCTAGCTTTGTAAGCACTGTGTGCTGGCTTTCACAGACCTGCCCTGTGCCACCACTGCCCAGTGCCCAGTCTTATTTGTTGATACTGAAGTGCTGAGATCAAACCCAAGGCCTCGTGCTTATTAACACGGGCTCTACCTCTTATCTACATCCCTAGCTTACACTAAAGCTCACTGTTGTTGCTGCTGCTGCTGCTGCAGTTTGAGACAGTGTCTAATCTAGCTTGAAAACTTCCTGGGTATCCCAGGAGCAGCCTTGAACTTCTGGCCGTCATTTCCTGAAGCTTGGCCTAAAGGCATGGTCCACTCTGGGCTCCGAGCAGACTTTAAAATGAGAAATGTCTTTCATCTACATTTACTCTAATTCTTTCCACTTCTATCATTTTTAGTTCAAAAGAAAAAAATACTCCTCAACAGGAGAAGCTAGCATCCTATTTAAAAACAAAAAACAAAAACAAGGGGCTGGTAAGATGGCTCAGCAGTTAAGAGCACTGACTGCTTTCCCAAAGGTCCTGAGTTCAAATCCCAGCAACCACATGGTGGCTCACAACCATCTGTAATGAGATTAGATACCCTCTACTGGTGTGTCTGAAGATAGCTATAGTGCACTTACATATAATAATAAATAAATCTTTAAAAAAAAAAAAAACCTTCTCTCTGGGGAGATCTCTTGATAAAGTATTAACTGTGCAAGCCTGGGGGTCTGAGTTCAGATTCCCAGGATCTGCATTAAAAACAAACAAAAACAGGTGTGACAGCACGTGTCTCTAAACACACACCCCCCATGTGGGAGATGGAGAACAGGGGTCCCTGGGCAGCTAATCCAGTCATTAAGTGACTGACAGGTTGAGTGGCAGCCCTCATCTCAAAAAAAGAGGCAGAGAGTAACCAAGGAAGTCATCCCACCATCTCCTCCAGACTCTGCACACAAGTGCACATGAGTATGTAGCCACACATACACCACTGGACATACACATACCTACACACAGAGAATAAGTTGAGCTGCGGCGTAGCTCCTTTGACCAGCCTTCACAAAGCTCTGAGTCTGAGGCCAACCACTGCATTAACTTGGCACAGGGGCAAAAGCCTGCCGTCTCAGCACTTTTTGAGGTGGGGACAGAAAGATCAGAAATTCAAGGTCATCCTATGGCTACATATTGAACTGTGACATCAACTTAGGCCATATGAAATAGAACTATCAATTTGTTTTTTATCTTCATGATAAAACATGTTGACTACAAAGCCGGAGAGATGGCTCAGCGGTTAAGAGCCCTGACTGCTCTTCTAGAGGTCCTGAGTTCAATTCCCAGCACCCACATGGTGGCTCACAACCATCTGTAATGGGTTCTGATGCCCTCTTCTGGTATGTCTAAAGACAACTACAGTGTACCTACATATATAAAATAAATAAATAAATCTTTTAAATAAAAAAAAAAAAAGCCGGGCAGTGGTGGACATGCCTTTAATCCCAGCACTTGGGAGGCAGAGACAGGCAGATTTCTGAGTTTGAGCACAGCTTGGTCTTCAGAGTGAGTTCTAGGACATCCAGGGCTACACAGAGAAACCCTGTCTGGAATTAATTAATTAATTAACTAATTAAAATGGTGACTGTGAAATATCTTAATGAGATGAGTGTAATGGTATATCCCTGCTCTTTCTACACTCAGGAGACAGAGACAGAGGGATTAAAGCAAGTTCAAAGCCATTTCATTTGCATAATGAGTTCCAGGAACCAGCCATGGCTGCATAAAAATAAATGAATAAGTAATTTAAATTTTTCTGCAGTGATCAACATTATTATTTTTAGGGCTTTTTTTGAGATCGTATCTTATGTAGCTCAGGATGATGTCAAATTATAAGTGGGCAAAGATTATTCAAGTACTAAGATTATAGACATGGGCCACTAAATCTAGCTTCACCTTGATGTGGGGTAAGCCCAGCAGAGACCACCACAGAGGCACTCTTAAAGTCAAAAAGAAAGTCTTTATTTCGTCTGGCAGCTGCACAAGAAACCTGCCCAGATCATGCAGCACCGAGCCTTACAGCCCTTTGTCTCATCCGAAACCCCACATCCTGGTTATCACACTTCATGCAGCAAGAAGAGGAACTACAGAAGTCAAAAATGCAAGGTTAGTGCAGTCAGGGACTTTCCTGGAACTATGGACTAGGTCTTTGATGGATTAGGTCTTTATTCCCGTTTTGGCAGGTGTCGGAGCATATCTTCTGGGTTTTAAAGTCAGAATGGTGCGTCTAACATGGTGTCAGTTGTGCTAAAGACTGGTGGCCTGTTACATTCTCACATTTAAGTGTGCCTTACAGATTTTTTTTTTTTATGTACTGCCTTTCTTTTACCTCACGTGCTTAATTTTATGATAAATATCTCCTCAGTTCTGTCCCAGGCTGAAGTTTCTGTAACAAACAATTCTGGCTTCACCTGAGTGGAAGCCTCAGAAATTAATTGCTTGGGCTGCTGCAGAGAGCAGGCATGAACTTTAGCCACATCCCCACTACTGATAACTGAAAGGGAATTCGGTGTCATGTGCTCACCTATTAACAAATTAGAGATAAAGATTAGAATTCACAGGGTGATAGAATTGAAACTGGCAGAGGACAGAACAAGAGATAGACTGTCCCTTATGTTTGCTATATGGCCATTGCATAAGAATAGTAAGGTTCTATGACATTGAGTCCAGACAAATTTCTGAAGACCATGCCAACATTCCTAAGAGAAAGAGGAGGCTTGGTGTATGGCTTAGTGATAGAGTATTTGTTTGTGCTAGTTTGTTTTCTGTTGCTTCAAAAAAAAAAAAAAACTGGGGGGGCGGGGGGGGGGGCGGGGGCTAGAGAGATGGCTCAGTGGTTAAGAGCAATGTCTGCTCTTCCAAAGGTCCTGAGTTCAAATCCCAGCACCCACATGATGGCTCACAACCATCCGTAACGAGCTCTGACGCTCTCTTCTGAAGTGTTTGAAGACAGCTACAGTGTTCTTCCTGGAGGCAGGAGGTTAGGGAACAAACTTATTGGCTTGCATCTATACTGGCTTGCTTGACTAACTGTCTCAAGTGGCCCAGAAGCACCTGTCCAAGATAGCGCACCACCCACAGCAAGAGAGTAGGACAGCCTGGTATAATGAGTTCTGAGGCAGCCAGGGCTGCATAGACAGGCTCTGTCACAACAACAACAACAACAACAACAAACCAACACACTCGTGTGCACACACACAGAGCAAAAAGTAGTTAAGAAAGATACTCAGTGTCAACCTCTACTCTCCTCCATACATATGCACTCATACCCATATGTACACACGAGCATGCACAAAGCCCTGCTACACACACACACACATTTAAAACAAACAAATAAGAAGAAACCATTTTGAATGATTAAGTCAGTCAGGTGGAGGTCTCAAAAATTCTACTTCTCAGACCTGTGTTTTAATCATTTTGCATTTATCTAAGGAATTACAGTCTCAGCTAGATGTTACAATGGGTAAGATAGTACACTGTACCGGGTCTGGTTGGTGTAATATCAATCAGCCTAGTGACCTCTAGATTGACACCGAGTGAACTCAGGGCACTTCTGCCTTGGACCAAGCCAGCACTCAGTCTCAGACTGACTCGGACTGCAGAGCTGGACTGATTCACTCACTGAGTCTGTTAGGGAGATCATCAGAAAAAGGGGAAGATTGAGGGAGGGCACTGTTCCTCGCCATTCTGAAACATGGGTGAGTCAACCTGTCTGTAACAAAAAAGAACATCCATCCCAGGACTAGGGAGGATGAAGGAGGAGGCACTCCACAGCTCAACACTGCCCTGGGCCATGAAGAGATTCTCTGTCTCAAGAAGGAGACTGAGGCAGAGAAGGAGAGAAAGGGGTGGGGTAGGAGTCAGATGAGACTTGCAAAGGTAGAAACCAGCCCCTCGGAGTAGCGTGAGGTGTGGGAAGAGGACACTGCTGGTATGAAGGGGGTTGCTGCTCAGAATGAAATAGTCTTGAGTTTAAAAGTTATTATTTGGGTCAATGAGATGGCTCTGCAGTAAAAGTACTTGTATCCAGTAAGGCAAGCCTGGGTCCATGTTGTAGAAGGAGAGAATCAACTCCCCAGAGGGTTGTCCCTGACCAACTCTCTCTCTCACACACACACACACACACACACACACAAACACACACACGCTATGGCAACATTCCTTGCCCACACACAAATACATCAATAAACATAATTTTTAAATGTTTACATTTATGTCCTGGGCTAAACATGTTAGCACACACCTTAGAGTAACCTTAGAGGCAGAAGATTTCCCCAATGGTAGGGTCTACATAATGAGTTCCAAGCCGGCCAGACTAAAGGGAGACTCTCTCTCCAAACAGTAAGACAAAAGACCAAAGTTCTTAGCTTGCCTTTGAAAACTAGGTGGAGCTGGGCGGTGGTGGCTCGCACCTTTAATCCCAGCACTTACAAGGCAGAGGCAGGCAGATTTCTGAGTTCGAGGCCAGCCTGGTCTACAAAGTGAGTTCCAGGACAGCCAGGACTACACAGAGAAACCCTGTCTTGGGAGAGAGAGAGAGAGAGAGAGAGAGAGAGAGAGAGAGAGAGAGAGAGAGAGAGAGAGAGAGAGAGAGAACTAGGTGGTTATGTGACCTTAGGTAAATTATTGTCCCTAGACTTTACTTATCCAGGAAACAGATGATTGAGTAGGATCGTTTGTTTCTAAAAATCTACGCTTTCAGTGCTAGAGAAATGGTTTAGGGCCAAGTCCTTGCTTCACAAGCATAAGGACCTGAGCTCAGATCCCCCGCACCAGCATGAAAGCAGGCACAGTAGGGCTCACTTACCATCTGAAGGCTGGCAGGGGCAAAGACAGTCAGACTCCCTGAGGCTGCAAGCCAGCCAGCCAGCCAGGTCAAGCTGCTAGCTCACGGTTTAGTTAGACACTTGGGGGCAGGTTAATTCCTAAGATTACACTTTAGATATTGATAGTATATATGATAGTCTTTATGGAGATAAACCTCTAATGGCACAAAATACTGGGATTAAGTCATGGACATGAACCCCCATGGGATCACTGTGTAGACAATAAGAGGGTTCGAGGCCTCAGGCTTCTCTTTCGTAGCTCTTGTCTTTGCAGCACCTTGATAAAAGTGGACCTGAAGTTAGTTGTTCTGAATGAATCTCTTCTCTTCTCTTCTCTTCTCTTCTCTTCTCTTCTCTTCTCTTCTCTTCTCTTCTCTTCTCTTCTCTTCTCTTCTCTTCTCTTCTCCTCTCCTCTCCTCTCCTCTCCTCTCCTCTCCTCTCCTCTCCTCTCCTCTCCCTCCTCTCCTCTCCTCTCCTCTCTCCTCGCCTCTCCTCTCCTGACCTCTCCTCTCCTCTCCTCTCCTCTCCTCTCCTCTCTCTCTCTCTCTCTCTCTCTCTCTCTCTCTCTCTCTCTCTCTCTCTCTCTCTGTACTGGCTGGTTTTGAGGTTTTGTGTGTCAACTTGACACAAGCTGGAGTCATTACAGAGAAAGGAGCTTCCATTGGGGAAGTGCCTCCACAAGATCCAGCTGTAAGGCATTTTGTCAATTAGTGATCAAGGGGGTGAGAACCCCTTGTGGGTGGTGCCATCCCTGGGCTTGGTAGTCTTGGGTTCTATAAGAGAGCAAGCTGAGCAAGCCAGGGGAAGTAAGCCAGTAAGTAACATCCCTCCATGGCCCTCTGCATCAGCTCCTGTTTCCTGACCTGCCTGAGTTCCAGTTCTGACTTCCTTTAGTGATGAACAGCAGTGTGAAAGTGTACACTGAATAAACCCTTTCCTCCCAATCGTGCTTCTTGGTTGTGATGTTTTGTGCAGGAATAGAAACCCCTAAGACACTCTCCCTCTCTTTCTATCCTTCCCTTCCCTTCCTCCCTCTGCTGTCTTCCCTCCCTGTTGAATCTGAATCTCTATCAGCTGCTTTCATAAGGAAGCTATTAAAAATATATTTGACTGAGGCAGGAAGATGCATTCCAACAACAACAAAAATACATTTTAAAAGATCAAAACAGAGCTAAGAGTACAGTTCAGAGTTAAAATGATTGTCTACGTCTGTGAGGTACAGTTCAGAGTTAAAATGATTGTCTACGTCTGTGAGGTCCTGGATTCAGTCATCACCAGAAAAAAAGAGACTAGCATAACACACACACACACACACACACACACACACACACACACACACACACGCACGCACGCACGCGCACGCACACGCACACGTACACGCGTGCGCGCACACACACACATGCACACGCACACGCACACGCACACCATGTCCTCTGTATACAGTTTCTGCCTCTAGGGTCCAGTCTTGAATCCCTGCCTGGACTTTCCTGGATGGTAGACTACAATGCTGTAAGATTAAATAAACCCTTTTCTGTCCAAATTGTTTTTGTTTCATTATAGCAATAAAGACCCGAGTTCTTTCAGCCTCCCCACTAAGGGTCTTTTGAAGCCAAAAGACCTCTGTTGGGGGCACTGCCCTGTGCAATGTGGGGTGCAGAACAGCACACAGTTCAACTCCCTGGCTTTTATATTGCTTTGTTCTTTTATTGTGTCTGGATCATAATGTGCAAGCCTGGCTGGTCTGAAACTGATCGTTTAGGCTAGGCTAGCCTGGAACTTAGATCATCCTTCTTCACTTTCTCCAGTGACTGGACAAAAGGAATGCTCCCGGGTCAGTTTGATTTGCTGTATTTTGCTTTTCGTTTGTTTTAGTGTATGGGGCGGGATCTCATGTAGCCCAGGCTGGTCTCAAACTCACCCAATGCGAATAATCTGGTCCTTCTGCCTCTACTTCCCTAATGTTTCAGTTACAAAAGTTCACTACCACACCCGGGTCAGTTTGATTTTATTCAACACAAAGCAACCTATGAAGAGTGAGAAGACGGGCCAAGAAGACATAGTGAACTGTGTGTGTACTTAGACCCAGATCTTGAAGCGATGTTTCCAGTCGTACAAAGATTGTCCAGTCAAAGTACCGAATGTGGCTTTCTTTTTTTTTTTAATTTATTGATATATTTATTTACATTTCAAATGATTTCCCCTTTTCTGGACCCCCACTCCCCGAAAGTCCCATCAGTCCCCTTCCCTCCCCCTGTTTTCCCACCCAACCCTTCCCACTTCCCTGTTCTGATTTTGCTCTATACTGCTTCACTGAGTCTTTTCAGAACAAGGGGCCACTCCTCCGTTCTTCTTGTACCTCATTTGATGTGTGGATTATGTTTTGGGTATTCCAGTTTTCTAGGTTAATATCCACTTATTAGTGAGTGCATACCATGATTCACCTTTTGAGTCTGGGTTTCAAAGGATGCTGGTAGCCCAGGGCCGGCTTCCGGGTCTCCAGCCTGCACCGCGGCACTTAACTCCTCCTTGTGGCATAGTGGCGCACTGCAGCAGTGTCTGCCAGCGGCAAGGGACAGGAAGGACTGCGTCCAAGTACTGCAGGACCAGAATCTGCTCAGCGAGATTCTAATACGCTGCCACCTGAAGTTCAAAGTCTGACTAGAAGCTTTCATCACAGGCAAACCCACCCAAAATACCTGGTGACAAGGCATCGGCAGGTGGTCTGTTCCTCCAGTGTGCCAGTGACAGACAGTCAATAAGGCCAAAGAAGGGATTATTCATTTTTTAAAAAGGATTTATTTATTTTATGTATATGAGTATACTGTAGCTGTCTTCAGACACACCAGAAGAGGGCATCAGATCCCATTACAGATGGTTATGAGCCACCATGTGGTTGCTGGGAATTGAACTCAGGACCTATAGTCAGTGCTCTTAACCGCTGAGCCATCTCTCCGCCCTAGAAGGGATTATTCATAACATCGTGTCTTCAAGTTGTTCTGGGGAATATGTATAATATAATATAATATAATATAATATAATATGCATATGCATAGAGTGTGCTATGGAACATAAGCCTGGGGATAGACCTTTCAGGTTTTAGAAAAAGAATTCATTGTTGTTTTAATGGTTGCTTGTAAAAGTTACAGTTTGTGGAAAATACTTCAGTGAGAGGGCTTTTGGGGTAAGTTGTTTTTTTTGTTTTTTTGTTTGTTTGTTTTTTAGATTTATTTCTTTTGTATATGTAAGTACACTGTAGCTGTCTTCAGACACACCAGAAGATGGCATCAGATCTTATTACAGATAGTTGTGAGCCACCATGTGGTTGCTGGGATTTAAACTCAGAACCTCCAGAAGAACAATCTGTGAGTACTCTCAACCACTGAGCCATCTCTCCAGCTCCCATGGGTGAATTTTATTGAGACAGGATCTTAGTAGCCCAGGCTGGCCCCATACTGATAATCAACTGCATCAGCCTTCCAAGCGCTAAGATTGCGGGTATGGTGATGCATCAGCACATTCACTGTTGTTCTGACAACTGTTGCTTCCTTCTTCTTTTTTTTTTTTTTTCTTTTTGATGCTGTAGACCGGATCCAGGGCCTCGTGCATGCTAAGTCAATGCCCTGGCGCATTTCCCATCTCATTCATATGCTTCACAGCTGTAATATAAGCCCTTCAGAAGGCAGATAACACCCCCAGGGTTCCACAGCTTTCTGGATAGGTTTCTTATACGTTTGAACATGCACTGTGGCTCAAACACCAGAACAGTGTAGGCCAAGATGCAGGAGCCTACTCATGTTCCAGGCTTTCCAATACGAAATACTTCCCCCAACAATTCTACCTACACACTGGATCTCTAGACCTCCATTGTCCTCAGATCTCCAAATGCCTCCAGCCCAGCTCCTGCCTCATTGTCACCAAATGTCCCAAAGCCCTCTATTACCTGAAAGTCTCCAAATGCCTCCAGGTCCCCTAATGCCTCATTATCTCCAAAGACCACAAACCCTCCCATTACTTGAAGGTCTACAAATGTCTCCAGGATCCCTGGTGAACCCAGACTTGAAGGTTTGCCCCTGACCTTTAGCTCCACTTGTGGCTCCTCAGGTCCTTCCATGGCCACATGTCCCCCGCAAGGCTCCTGTCAGGCAGTACAGAGGGCGCACCAGGAATAGCCTGGAACAAAAGAGTAAGCTGGAAAAATTATTCTTCAAAAAGTCCAAGGAGCTGGCAGGAAGCATTTGTGTGATGGAATACCAGATCCGGATATGGTTTAAGAGCCAGAGGTTGGTGCAGCGGTGTCTGGTAGCAGGAGAGAATGGCGGTCTCCTCAGGAGTTAAAGTTCCTCATAATTTTCACTTGTTGGAAGAACTTGAAGAAGGACAGAAAGGAGTAGGTGATGGTACAGTTAGCTGGGGCCTTGAAGATGATGAAGACGTGACACTTACAAGGTGGACAGGCATGATTATTGGGCCATCAAGGACAAACTCTGAAAACAGAATATATAGTAGCAGAAAAGTAGAATGTGGAGCTAAATACCCAGAAGCTCCTCCATCAGTTAGATTGTAACAAAAATTAATATGAATGGAATCAATAGTTCCAGTGGAATGGTAGATGCATGGAACATACCAGTATTAGCAAAATGGCAAAATTCCTATCACATTAAAGTTGTGCTTCAAGAGCTAAGATGTCTTATGATGTCCAAAGAAAATATGAAGCTTCCACAGCCATCAGAAGGACAGACGTACAACTAATTTTAGTGGATCTCAAATGTGTCTTAAATCAACAACCTTCTGCCCATTTTAATGTCTTGATTAAATATCACCATGCAACATATCCACACATTAAGTAAAGGAATTGCAGCTGATAAACTTGACCTGGGCAGTTGTAAGGATATATGTAGTATGAGTACACCTATTATGTTTTCAAGTAACAAGAGAAGTGCAGCACAATTTCTCTTTCTCTTCTTAAAGCACTGTCATTTAAACATGAACTTGGAGTACTTGAAATGGAATTCGGGTTTTCAAGACAGAAGCATGGCAAAAAACGTGTCGGGTGGCCATGGAAACCTTTGTTTTTCTGAAAAGTAAAGTCTCAAGAAAGAAGAACAGAAATGGCCTGCTTTATCCATCATATTTAAAGCTGCAGTTGGAACTATTTAAAGTAGCAGATATAATGAATGGTCACCAATTGTGTTAATTCTTGAAGCGGTGTGGGTACTCACTACTATTCATATCAAAAAATAGGTTCAGGATTGTTTGGATACCTGTATTTATAATAAAAAGATGTTTGGGATTTTGAATTTCTGTTAAAAGCTGTTCCTGTTTGTTACATGTAACAGACATGATAATTTGTTTACAGTCTTTGTTTAATAAAACATGCTTAGAAGTTTTAAGTGAAGTCAACAAAAGAAATAGGTGTAGGGATATGTGATTTTGAGATGAAAGTTAGTCTTAAAATGTAAATAAAGTATGGAATGTGTCTTCAAAAACAAACAAACAAACAAAAAAAAACCCAGAGGTCTAGATACTTTGTGGACATTTCAAGAATGTCTAAAAGCACCTGGGAATCGAGGTGGGAGGGCCCATGCTCACGGCACCAGGACAGGAGATCATGCCCTCATTAATGCTGGGGCCACTGGTGATCCCGTGTCCCCAACCCCAGCAGACGTTGGCCACATTCTTCAACCCAGCTCCTCTGGTATCTTTCCATCCCTTCTCTCTCTCTCTCTCTCTCTCTCTCTCTCTCTCTCTCTCTCTCTCTCTCTCTCTCTCTCTCTCTGTTTTTGGATTTGGTTTTTTCGAGACAGGGTTTCTCTGTATAGCCCTGGGTGTCCTGAAGCTCACTCTGTAGACCAGGCTGACCACCTCGAACTCAGAAATCTGCCTGCTTCTGCCTCCCAGAGTACTGGGATTACAGGCATGCACCACCACCACCCAGCCCCTTCTCCAGTCTTGATCTGACCTGGGGAACATTCTGGGTGTGGTGCTGAGTGCAGCAACCACTGGCCCATTTCCATCAACAAAGGCATGGACCCGATTCAATCTGTAGTAGTTGAAGACACATCAGACTCTGCTCCAGAGATAAGACTCAACCCAATCATACTCTGTCACCTTCATAGAGCCAGCAGCAGTGCAAGCTCCCTCAAAAGCTGCAGCTTTGAAGATCCATGTAGATTAAAATACTTGCATCCCAAGACTGGGTTCAAGGCCTCTACAGATTTGACCTTCCCCTAGATACTGTGTTGTTTACCAAATCTTCTCCCTGACTTTGCCCAACCCTACTTACCATGAGGCTATTCTGGGAACCCTTTGGTTCCTCTTGTTTATTGTAGATTTTGCTCTGGTAAATTTTATTAATTAAAGACAAGTGCAGTTAAGGGAAAAAAAAAAAAAAAGAACTGCAGAGATGGCTCAGCAGTTAAGAGCACTGGCTCCTCTTCCGAAGGTTCTGAGTTCAAATCCCAGGAACAACAAGATGGTTCACAACCATCTGTAACGAGATCTGATGCCCTCTTCTGGGGTGTCTGAACACTGCTACACTGTACTTACATATAATAAATAAATCTTTAAAAAAAAAAACATGCATTCTTGGTATACACTTTTATGTAGGTGTATGTGCATGCATTTGTATCTATTTTATTCTTTCTAGTTAACTAATTTGTTTGGAACAGAGTTGCAAGAAGCCTAGATTTGCCTCAAACTTACCATGTAGGAGAGGATAACTTTGAACTCCTGACCTCCTCAGTGCTAAAATTAAATGGTTGCGCCACCATTTACCATTTACGCATTTTACTCTTGATGTTGTGTTTAAGAGGAAGGTCTTGCTGCATAACCCAGATTGGCCTGGAACTCACTATGTAGACCAGGCTGGCCTCAACATGTGGCAGTCCTCCTGCCTCTGCTTCCCAAGGGCTGGGATTACAGGTGTGTAGTACTATATTGGCCTTAATTTGTTTTTTTTTTTCCTTTTTTGAGACAGGGTTTTACTACATAGCCATCCCAGGCTGACCTCAAACACACAATCCTCCTGCCTCAGCCTCCTGAATGCTATATTTTTCCCAAATGAGATAAAAATTCTGCCACCAAACTCCTGCTTCAGTCTCCTGAATGCTGAATTTTCCTCAAATGAGATAAAATTCTCCCATTGAATTTGGTCAGGTGAGGACAGGTGGTGGTGGCGCACGCCTATAATCCCAGCACTCTGGGAGGCAGAGGTAGGCGGATTTCTGAGTTTGAGGCCAGCCTGGTCTACAGAGTGAGTTCCAGGACAGCCAGGACTATACAAAGAAACCCTGTCTCAAAAACAAAACAAAACAAAACAAAAACAAAAAAACAAAAAATAACAAAAGAAAAAACAAAAAGCAAAAACAAAAATAAAAAAAAAGAATTTGGTCAGGTGACTTTGTGTCAGGACTTCTGATTTCTGCCTCACCCCACTAAGCAAGACCTTCTAGGCCTCAGCTGATTCAAGTGTTCCATTGTAACTCAACGATAGTTCTGTGGTAGAACTCGTGCCTCGAATATACAAGTCCTGAATTTAAATCCTAGCAAAATAACCCATCAAACAATAAATAATGAATATCCAGGTATTGTTGCAGATATTTTTAAACCCAGAACCTGCTAGGCAGAGGCAGGTAAATCTCTATGCATTGAGGCCAGCCTGGTCTACACAGTGAGGTCCAGGCCAGCCAGGGCTACATAATGAGACCTTGTCTCAGAAAAACATAAAACCAGCACCATTTATTGAAAAGGCTATCTTTTTTCCACTGGATGGTTTTAGCTCCTTTGTTGAAAATTAAGTGACTATAGGTGTGTGGGTTCATTTCTGGGTCTTCAATTCTATTCCATTGATCTACCTACCTGTCACTGTACCAATACCATGCAGTTTTAACACTATTGCTCTGTAGTACTGCTTGAGGTCGAGGATACTGATTCCCCCAGAAGTTCTTTTACTGTTGAGAATAGTTTTAGCTATCCTGAGATATTTGTTATCCCAGATGAATTTGAGAATTGCTCTTTCTAACTCTATGAAGAACTGACTTGGGATTTTGATGGGGATTGCATTGACTCTGTAGATTGCTTTTGGCAAGATGGCCATTTTAACTATATTAATCCTGCCAATCCATGAGCATGGAAGATTTTTCCATTTTCTGAGGTCTTCTTCAGTTTCCTTCTTCAGAGACCTGAAGTTCTTGTTATACAGATCTTTCACTTGTTTGGTTAGAGTCACACCAAGATACTTTATATTGTTTGTGGCTATTGTGAAAGATGTCATTTCCCTAATTTCTTTCTCAGCCTGCTTATCTCCCTGTACTAAGCTCAACTCCAAATGGATCAAGGACCTCCACATAAAACCTGACACACTGAAACTAATAGAAAAGAAACTGGGGAAAACCCTTGAGGACATGGGCACAGAGGAAAATTTCCTGAACAGAACACCAATAGCTTATGCTCTAAGATCAAGAATTGACAAATGGGACCTCATAAAATTACAAAGTTTCTGTAAGGCAAAGGACACTATCAGTCAGACAAAACGGCAACCAACAAATTGGGAAAAGATCTCCACCAACCCTACATCCGACAGAGGGCTAATATCCAATATATACAAAGAACTCAAGAAGTTAGACCCCAGAGAACCAAATAACCTTATTAAAAATGGAGTACAGAGCTAAACAAAGAATTTTCACCTGAAGAACTTGGGATGGCTGAGAAGCACCTTAAGAAATGATCAACATCATTAGTCATTAGGGAAATGCAAATCAAAACAACCCTGAGATTTCACTTCACACCAGTCAGAATGGCTAAGATTAAAAACTCAGGAGACAGCAGGTGTTGGCGAGGATGTGGAGAAAGAGGAACACTCCTCCACTGCTGGTGGGATTGCAAGCTGGTACAACTACTCTGGAAATCAGTCTGGTGGTTCCTCAGAAAACTGGGCATGACACTTCCAGAGGACCCTGCTATACCACTCCTGGGCACATACCCAGAGGATTCCCCGGCATGCAATAAGGACACATGCTCCATTATGTTCATAGCAGTCTTATTTATAATAGCCAGAAGCTGGAAAGAACTCAGATGTCCCTCAATGGAGGAATGGATACAGAAAATGTGGTATATTTACACAATGGAATACTACTCAGCAATTAAAAACAAGAATTCATGAAATTCTTAGGCAAATGGTTGGAACTGGAAAATATCATCCTAAGTGAGGTAACTCATTCACAAAAGAAGACACATGAATGCAGTCACTGATAAGTGGATATTAGCCTAGAGGCTCTGAATACCCAAGACACAACTCACATATCAAATCATTCCCAAGAAGATGGAAGGAGAGGGCCTTGGTCCTGGAAAGGCTTGATGCAGCAGTGTAGGGGAATACCAGGACAGAGAAGTGGGAGGGGGTTGATTGGGGAACAGAAGGAGGGAAGAGGGCTTATGGGACTTATGGGGAGAGGGGAACCAGGAAAGGGGAAATCATTTGAAGTGTAAACAAAGAATATAGAAAATTTAAAAAAATGAAATGTAAATAAATAAAATAACCAATAAAAATGAAAAAAAGAAAAACATAAAACAGTGCTCACTAGTGAATGTACAGGTGACTCACTGAGAGAGATGTGTTTTAGTCGGAATGTCTGGTACAAGGCCACGGACCTATCTGCTGGTGAGTGTGGGGCTGAAGACAAGGTCTAGGCTGTGGAGACTACGGAACGCATTTAAGGAACGTGTAGGCAGTTCATCAGGACCTTGTCTAGAAGGAACATTTAAAGGGGCACGGATGTAACTCAGTGGTAAAGCGAGTCTTGCCTAGCACATGTGAGGTCTTAGTCCAGTCCCCAGTACTATGTGGATGAGCAGGGATGATTGAATTTAGTTTGAGTATCTAATACAACTAGACACTTGCACTGGGCTCTCCCAGTTCTCCCCCTAAGTTCTGCTCTGAGAGTTTGGCTGTTATAGTGTCAAAGTGAAAAAGAAAAAGAAAAAGAAAAAAAAAACCAAGCAGCTGGAAATGAATGTTTAAGGAAATCCCTGCAGGTCTCAGGAAAGTCACTAGAAAATGGAAGCCAAGCAAAACACCAAATCTAAATCTGACTCTGGGAAGCCAAGGCTGAAGGCCTTGCCTGGTCCACAGATCCCCTGTCATCCGGCATTGTATCAGAGGTGAGCTCAGAGCTCCCCATCTGCTGGGCAGACAGAAGGTCGCAGCAGTGCTCACTTACCAACCTGATTTAGGTTTCAGGTACTGCTGCTTTGCACATTGGTGAATTGTATTTCGTTCTAAAGGCAAATGTTGCAACTTGAAGCCATTATTACTTTTTCTTTGTGCTACAGAGGATTGACCTTAGGGCCCCACGTATGGCTGGGCAGGGGCTCCACCCCTTAGACAAGGTCCCAGGCCTCTTCTTACCTTTTATTTTCATTCTCTTCACTGTTTATTTCTATTGTGTGTATGTGGGCATGGATGTCCCAGCCTGCAGGAGTCTGTTCTTGCTTTCCACTCTTGGGTCCTGGGTTTGAGCACTGGTTGTCAGGTTTGGTGGTGAATGTCTTTACCTGCTCAGCCCTCTCACCAGGTACGGCCCTGAGCTCATTCTGAAGCTCTTAAGGACCCTGACGCCCAAATCCTATTGATTCAGCCGGCTAAGTAGCTGGAAATACAGGCCTGCACTACCAGACCTGGCTGAAAACATTGTTTTCATGCTCTCACTGAAGTCCCCAGTGTTGCCAAGGGCATGGATACTGTATTTTACACACACACACACACACACACACACACACACACAGTTTTGTTATCATCTACTGATTTCTTGGCTATGCTGAAACAACAAACTTAGATTCCTTCGAGGTTATGATCTCACTCAAGAAACATTGATTGACCACCTAATATGCGCCAGAGACTGTCTCTAGGCAATTTGGCACTATTTTTGACTTTAGAATGGTCCGGGAAAATGACAGATCCTGATGACACATTTTTAGTAACAAACCCACTTTCCTGTGGCATACTTAGTAATGTAATAAAAGTACTCATTCCTTGTGCCTTTTTAACTTGTATGAATTGCCTCAGGATCCTGGAGTCATTAGCAGGCTGGTGGTTTATCTTCATAAATTGAATTAGAACTGACTCACAGCCCTATATATCATGATTAGCAAGACGTCTAGTATCCATCTCTGGCCCCCCCCCCCTCTCTGCCAAGATGTCGCCTGATCCCTAGGGAGAACATATGATCCAGGAAGGTCTGTGAACAGAAAAGTTCACCGTTCCAGACCCAGCAAGTCAGAGTTCCAAACCGCGTGATAAAACTACCAGAAACAAGCGACTCCTTACAGCTGTGCTCCACAACGTTTAAACATGAGCTTAGCAGGGACACGGGGCAGACTGCTCTGACTCAGTGGTTAAGAGCTTGTACGGTTTGAGGATCAGAACTTGGTTCTCAGCGCCCACTTCAGGCAGCTCCAGCTTCGGGGAATCTGACACACTCTTCTGGCCTCCATAGACACCAGAGCCTGTGCACATATACATAAGTAAATGATAAAGAGAATATTTGATTGTTTTCAAAAGGAAAAAACCAACTGGGAGTTTGTGAGATGGCCGGGTGGGTAAGAACACTTGCTGGAGAAGCTTAAGGACCCGAGTTTGAATCCCCAGCACGCACAAAAAGGCTGAGCATGACCAAGCTCTCCAATAACCATGGGGAGGGAGATGGTCCCGGACAAAGGGTTGTTGTGGTAAATATTATCTGGGGGGTTTCTAACCCATCTTAGATCATTTACTTGCCAAATAAAAGACCAAAACCTGTTAGATTTGTAATAAGCCTTAAAGCATTAGAGCTGGCCAGATATCACCCCTCTATGACAGTTTGTCTACTTCCCTGTCAATAGCCCTGAGATATCACTTACCCTCCTGAGAGGCTCCTACTCCACCAGGCCGGCCCTCATGGGCATGAGCTCACAATTCTCCTACTTCCTTCTTCCTCCTCTCTCTCCTCGTTGAGGTCCTTGCCTGAGACCCCAAGCCTGGGAACCTTTGCTCTGCCCCCTCTTTGCTGCCCAGCCCAGGATGTAGGCATCTTTATTAGCCAATCAGGTATAACTTGGGGGACACAGTTTATACAACAAAAGCTGGTATCCATGAGGATTACATACATGTATACCATATAAGCAGCACCAGACCTACCCTGTACAGAAGGTAGAGACGGGTTGATATATGGGGTTGGTATATGGGCCAGCCAGTCTAGGTTCGGTAATAGTCCATGTTTCAAAGGAATAAGGCAGGACCCCCTGTGTTGCCCTCTAACATCTGTATTGTCAACGTGTGTGTGTGTGTGTGTGTGTGTGTGTGTGCTTGCATGCATAAAACACATGGGGGTTGCATAAAGACAGGAAGCAATGTCTGGAGAGATGGCTCAGAAGTTAAGACCTCTTGCTATTCCTCTTTTTTTTGGTTTTTTGGATTTGGTTTTTCGAGACAGGGTTTCTCTGTGTAGCCCTGGCTGTCCTGGAACTCACTCTGTAGACCAGGCTGGCCTCGAACTCAGAAATCGGCCTGCCTCTGCCTCCCAGAGTGCTGGGAGTGCAGGCGTGTGCCACCACCGCCTGGCTTCTTGCTACTCTTACAGAGGAACCATGCACAGTTCCCAGCACCCAAATGGTGGCTCACAACAGCATGTAAGTCCTGTCCTCTTCTGACTTCTTCAGGCATTATATACACTTGGTGCAAGACACATACACAGGTAAAACATCCACAATGTAAATAAATAAATGAAATAAATAAATCTATAAAAATTTAAAAGATAAAACAAGAAGGAACATAAACATTTGCTACCGATAGAAGTGTCAACATTACTTTGCAGGAAGAGCCTGTGGAATGGGGTCTAGTCTCATGGCTATCTTTAGAAGACACAAACTGCTACAGATTGAATTTAGACTTGGCAAATCAGATAATGAAGGAAACATGAAAACATTAGAGAGGGCAACAAGGTAAGAGCAGACTCAAGAGAAAAGAAAAATCTGAGTTAAATTTAGTTAAATTTAAATCAGAGTTAAAAATTAAAGCACTTGGGAGGCAGAGGCAGGCAGATCTCTCTGAGTGGAAGGTCAGCCTAAACAGGGCTTTTAGTTGCAGAACTTGAATACTTTGATAGCTAGACCTTGGAAGTCAGCCTCAGGAGGAGGAAGTGGCCAAATAAGGGAATAGCTTTCAGAAAGTAGTCTAACAGCTTTTAGCAAGGTCAAGGGAATAGGGGAAGGGAAGGGCCTGCTGTAGCCACGTTTGCCATACTCAGTCTCTTCAGACAGCTCAAGGTTATTGGGTTACTGTGGTCCACCACTTGAGGCTTCCAAGTCAAGGACATCACGTCTGTGCCACCAGGTGTGGCAGAGAAACTATTTATTTATTTATTTATCTATCTATCTATCTATCTATCTATCTATCTATCTATCTATCTATCTATCTTTCTTTCTATCTATTTATTTTTGAGAGAAAGGTTTATTAAGGAAAAGTAAGAATGTCCAATAGTGGGAAAGCCTCCAAGAGCAGAATACGCAGAACATTTTATAAGGCAAATTAGACAAGTTTCTGTATTTGTGAATATTCTAATTTCATTGAATAAGTAAGAAGGGGGTGGGGACGGGGCTGGAGAGATGGCACAGCAGTTAACAGTGCCTGCTGCTCTTCCACAGGGCCAGTGCTTGCTTCTAAGGCACTTACAATGGGCAGTTCACAACTGCTTATGACTCCAATTCCAGAAGATCTGACACCCTTTCCTCTTCTGGCCTCCCAAGACAGCTATATACACACGGCAGGCATGTGCATGTAGTATGAATGCATGTACTTGAGTACACACACACATGTACACATGCACACACAAATAAAAAATAACTTAGAAAAACAAAAGAAATAAGACATTTCTAAACTAATTACAGTAGAAGTAAGACTATATTAAGACTAATGGACTAGGGAGCCAGTATGGGTAAGGAGGCATTGGATTCAAAACCTGGTCCTCACTGAACATTGTGCATGCCTACAATCTCAGCAATTAGGGTGGAGGTAGGGGGATTAGGAATTCAAAGCTAGCCTTGATTACTTTATGCTTTTGAGGCCAGCCTAGTCTCTGTGTGAGCCTTTATTTAAAAAATAATGCTAGGCACACATTTTTTTTTAATTTTTATTTTTTAAGATTTATTTATTATATGTGAGTATACTGTTGCTGTCTTCAGACACATCAAAAGAGGGCATCAAATCTCATTACAGATGGTTGTGAGTCACCATGTGGTTGCTGGGATTTGAACTCAGGACCTTGGAAGAGCAGTCAGTGCTCTTAACCACTGAGCCATCTCTCCAGCACCCAAGTAACACACATTTTTAATACAAGCACTCTGGAGGTAGGAAGGCTTAGATAACCAACAGGGTTACATAGTAAGGCTGTATCTAAAAAAAAAAAGGAAAGAAAAAAAGATGATAGATAGATAGATAGATGTACAGATGATAGATAGATGATAGATAGATGTACAGATGAAAGAAAGAAAGAAAGAAAGAAAGAAAGAAAGAAAGAAAGAAAGAAAGAAAGAAAGAAAGAAAGAAAGAACGAACTTGGGCATGCACCGTCTCCTTCCACTGTGCTGTAAAGATGAGTCACACTACTTGCCTGAAAATGTAGTGATGAGCAGGAGACGCACAGGTAAAGTATTCAGCAGACTACTGGTACCAGTACAGTGGAGCAAGTTTCAGCTTGTAGAAACTTACAGTCACTCCTAAAACCCCTACTACTGGGGAGAGCACAAACCCCCACAGTCACAGAAGCCCACAAGCCTCGGATGAGCCTGTGTCTTTCCCACTGCTGCTGGAGGACTTGTTATACTCTATAGTTCTAGCTTTCTTCAGGTATTAGGAGTTTAATCTCAGTGTTTTCCTTGCCTCTGAGATCAGAGGTTCCTGTACAGCCCTGGGGAGCCAGCAGGTCCTACTGATATTCAAAATGACCTACCTTCTTCCATGAAATCTATCCTGAAAGGCCCTCAGAAACATCTTCCCTTCACTCTGATGCTACCAGGATACATACATTGTCCCCTACTATTGCCTCTTTAAAAGATGGAAACCAGACTTAGCATTTAGCCTAGCAAAAGTTCCCATCATTTCAAACAGACAATATATATTTGTGATATTAAATATTGTCAACTTGACGGGATCTCAAATTACTTAAAAGACAAACCTCCAGGCATGGATTTTAAATATGAAGGACTTTCTAGTGTAAGACCTAGTTTAACTGCCTGAGCAGAAGGAAGGGAGGGAGGGAGGGAGGGAAAGGAGAAAGAGGGAGAAAGAGAGAGAGAGAGAGAGCACTGCTCACTTCTCTGCCTCCTGACTGCAGACTCTACATGACCAGCTTCTCCGCAAGCCCCTGTTGCCATGACCCCTCTGCCATGATGGACTGTGCCTGTTCCAAGCAAACCATTCACTAAGAAGTTTGATGTTGCTGAGGTACTTTACCATAGCAACCAGACACGTAACTAATGCAGCCAACAGGGTAAAAACAATCTCACAGTACCCATGCAAGTGCTGACCCATGTAGAATGCTGTATTCAAAGCCTGGACCTATGCCTGCAAGGGCTGTACTCTCACCCGCCTTCCCTCGCTAATCTCTCCTTGGTTCCCTGTTGGCAGCAAGCATCTTCTAAAACTGGCTGGCAATAGAGTCAATGATAAGATTTTCAGGAAGAGAGGCAGCAAGATGGCACAGAGGGTAAAAATAAGTACGTGCCACGCAGCATGAGTGCAGTTCTGAGACCTACATGGTAGAGAGAGCTAACTCCCACAGCTGTTCTCTGCCTTCCACACATGTAGGATGGCATGTTCACACACAACTTAATAAATAATTTTTAAATTAAAAAGGCTGTGTTGAGGGGGACTAGTTGAGAAAACAAAGGGGATTAGTGCGAGTGGGAGGGGCAAGGCAGGGTAATAAGAGTGCAGATGACCAGAATGCAATATGTATATTTATGAAAATACCCATATGCGAAACCTACCATTCTATATAATTAACGAATGCCAATAAAAACGTTTAAAGGTTGCAAGATGGCTCAGCAGGTAAAGACGCCCGCGGTCAAGCCT